>NC_064414.1:56815000-56817500 GCF_023375975.1 Astyanax mexicanus
AAACACACTGGATGACAACTATGAGAGAACGCTGACACCCGGAGAGACGAGTGACAGCTGAGGAACATCTTCAGTGAGGAGAGACGAGGAGCTGGAGACGACCAGCGTCTCTAAATTGAGACACTGATGAGGTCATACAGCCAGATTAACAAGAATCAGAGATTAAAGATCTGAAAGAATAAAATAGATCTGAAGATTAACACCACGGATACCATAGCAACACCAAAGCTACCACGTAGTAACACCATAGAAACCACCTAGCAATTACTTTGCAACACCACAGCCAACGAATGGAACACCATTATAAGTACTTTGCAACAATGTTTCTGGCATACCATATGAACCACCAAGACATTGCTTAGCAACACTGCAGCCACTGTGTGTGCATTTGTGAGGCTGTGTGTGTGAGGGTATGTTTGTGTGGGGGTGTTAGAGTGGTGTGTATGAGGGTGCATATGTGTGGTGTGAGGGACTGTGTGTAAGAGTGTGGTATGTGGGGGATTGTGTGTGGTATGTGTGAAGGTATATGTGTGGTGTGAGTGTGTGAAGGACAGTGTTTGTGTGGTGTGTGTGATATGTGTTATGCGTGTGTGGTGTGTGTGTGAGAGTGTGTTATGAGGGTATGTGGTGTGTGTGTGTGGTATGTGTGTGAGGGTGTGGTATGTGGTGTGTGGATGGTGTATGAGGGAGTGTGCGTGTGCTTTGTGAGGTGGTGTGTGAGGGTGTGTGTGGTATGTGAGGGCGTGCAGTATGTGTATGTGTGGGACTGTGTGTGTGTGAAGCAGTGTGTGTGATATGTGATTGTGTGTGGTATGTGTGTGTGTGGTATATGTGTGGTGTAGGTGTGTTTGATGTGTATGTGTGTGAGGGTGTGTGTGGTATGTGAGGGCATGCAGTATGTGTGGTATGTATGTGAGGAAGTGTGGTGTGTGTGTGTGTGTGGTATGTGAGTGTTTGTTTTATGTGTGTGGTGTGAGGGACTGTGTGTGTGTGAAGCAGTGTGTGTGATATGTGATTGTGTGTGGTATGTGTGTGTGTGGTATATGTGTGGTGTAGGTGTGTTTTGATGTGTATGTGTGTGAGGGTGTGTGTGGTATGTGAGGGCATGCAGTATGTGTGGTATGTATGTGAGGAAGTGTGGTATGTGTGTGTGTGTGGTATGTGAGGGTTTGTTTTATGTGTGTGGTGTGAGGAAGGGTGTGTGTGGTATGTGTGAGTGTGTGATATATGTGTGGTGTGTGTGGTATGGTATGATGTGTGTGGTGTGTGAAACTATATGTGAGTGTTTGAGGGACTGTGTGAGTGTGAAGCAGTGTGTGTGGTATGTGATTGTGTGTGGTATGTGTGTGTGTGTGTGTGTGGTATGTGGGAAGGTGTGTGGTAAGTGTGAAGGTGTGTGATATGTGTGTGTGTGGTATGTGAGGGTGTGTGGTATGTGTGTGTGGTATTGTGTGGTATGTGAAGGTGTGTGGTATGTGAAGGTGTGTGGTATGTGTGTGTGAGGGAGTGTGTGGTATGTGTGTGTGGTATGTGTGAAGGTGTGTGGTTGTGTGGTATGTGTGTGTGGTATGTGAGGGTGTGTGGTATGTGTGTGTGTGGAAGTGTGTGGTATGTGAAGGTTTGTGGTATGTGAAGGTGTGTGGTGTGTGTGTGTGGTTTGTGAGAGTGTGTGGTATGTGTGTGTGGTATGTGTGTGTGAGGTAGTGTGTGGTATGTGAGGGTGTGTGGTATGTGAGGGTGTGTGGTATGTGTGTGGTACGTGTGTGTGTGGTATGTGTGCGGCTAATCTCTATGCACTGGGTGACCCTCTCTTCATTGTGAAGCTGCTAAATATATGGCTCCCGGCGGCGGCGGCGCTCGCTGTCACAAATCAATATGTATGAGGAGGGTAGATGGGAATTTCTAATAGATCTCCACAGACCTGCCGCTCCTCAATATCTGCCTGCCGCTATTAGTGCCGGCTCAGTGGCGGCCAAATAACCGAGATAATCTCTTAAGGTGCCTTTCTTAAGGTGGAACTGCAGCTGATCCTGCTGCAGCGTGGGGGATCCTGTAGCTCAGTATCGCACTTATTCAATCAATCAATCAATTAATCCATCAATCAACCTTTATTTTAACTCGGAAGCACATTGAGAGCATTTACAAATAATAACTATATTTTATCATTTTAAAATAACAGTGAATAAAAAAAACAAAAATATATAAAAATAAAAATAGAATTAGGATAAAAATAAAAAAATAGTAAAAATAATAATGATAAAACTTGTTTTAATGGATAAGAAGTTAAAGTCAAAAGCACATAAGATTAATACAACAAAAAAACAGTTTAAATTTAGCTAAAACAAACTTTTACGTAATACAATATTAAAAATAAAAATACATAAATTGCCTTAAAAAATAATAAGAAGAAAAGCAAAATAAGTAAGAAAGCATTCATACAAAACTATTAAAATTAAAATAAGTAAAAAAAAACGGATAAAAAACTAAGAGAAGAACTAAA
>NC_064414.1:56822500-56847500 GCF_023375975.1 Astyanax mexicanus
CAGCAATAATGATAATAATAATAATAATAATAATAACAACAACAACAACAACAACAACAACAACAACAATAATAATAATCACCTTAAATCTTTAAAGCTCACCTTCCGCGAAAATCCGATTTTTCTTGTTTTTTGTGGAATACAGTAGGTCTCTCCGAGTTGAATGTGTACACCTGCACATTAAACTGTTTTGCAGCCCCCATTGTCTGCAGGAGCTAAGCAAAGAAATCCCCCCTCCCCCCCTCCGAAAAACGGGTGAATTTTGAATGATCTTTCTGCCTACGTAGGCAGAAACTCACAGACCAGCCCACCTTGGCTCGAGAAACTCCCAGAGGCGGAGCTGAAGCGACGCAACATCACCGCTCATCAGTTAGGAGGTGGGAGGCAGTGAGCGGCAGAGCGGTGGAGGGGCGTCGCAGTGCTCCTAGCCAATCAGAGGAGAGATATTTGCATGCTGTTTGCATGTATGAATATTCATGAGCAAAGCTGGAATCCGGTCATTTTGGACACACCCCTAAAACAGTCCATTAAAAAAGAGCTATACAGAGACACCTGAGCACTTTTTTTTTTTAAAAACGGCTCACATGTCATTCATTCATACTAGAGACCACAACTAGACATTTTAAAATGAAAGAAAAAACGACGGAAGGTGACCTTTAAAAAAAATTATGAAGCATTTTTTAACACACACTACAGCTTAAACGGTTTCACAACATCAAATAATTAAATCATAAATAAATCAATAATAAACAGTAAAGTAAAGCATCTGTAGCAAAAACTGAGAATTGTACTGTTTCTTCCACATAAGTATTTGTACAGTTCTATTATTTATACTTGTACCTTCATGCGGTCACTATACACTGCAAGAAAAAAATATATATTATTACATACAATATAATACTGCATATCACTAAGTGAGATGTTAAAAAATGCAAGAATTTTATCAGATTTGTAACAGAAGTCAATGATCAAGAGTATCATGATAATAATAATAATAATAATAATAATAATGCACTCCAAATATCTCCATATATCCAGAATTAAAGTAAAATAAATGATACTGAACAGATATAATCTGTATCTAGTAGATATATAATGGGAAATGGGATGGGTAATATGGCACAATATTTTAGAGGTTTAATATCGTTCACGATATTTAAAAATGTTGACGATATTATCGTGTAAGATATGATATAACAAACCCCTATTGCCAACAGTCTGTTATCGTAACTTCTGCCAGCTCAGTTTCCTCTGCTGAGAAGAGTTTGTTGAACACGTCCAGGTAGCTGCACCGTTACAATAGCAATCCACCAAAGTCAGAGCACACCTGACTCTTAAAGAGACACTCTGATTGGTTTATTATTTCACTTTACGCCCAAAATGAACCACACCCATCATTAATTAAGAGAATCAGTACGTGACTTTTGCTTTGTGCTTCGAGCCGCACAAGGTGTACTTTTCCCGTCATTATGATAGCAAATAGAGACACTGACACGCCCTGAATCAAGCTGCACAGTGCACGGCTCGCCTATATGGCTAAAATAGGGCCCTGGGTCTTTTTGAACGTAGCTCATCATGTGGATATTTGAGCTTATTTTGTATTGATAGACTTGACTTATATAACTTATATAACTAAACAAATAAAAGTAAAGAAATGTACTTTTGAACATACGTTGAAAAATGTAATAAACAAAAATGCACATTTCTTGCGAGGAAAAGTTTAGAACACCCCAGATTTGTTAAGCTTGACTTGTGTAAAATTATAACTTTTATTTTATATAATTATAACTATATTCACAATATTGTCAGTGTGAAGTTATTAAGCTAGAAAATATGATTTCTGTGTAGTCTACAAATTCTTCTTCAAATTCTACATAAAAGCTATAAAATAATAATAATTGTTTGCAAGATTATGTGGGACAGCAGTCAGAGTATTCTGATAGTAACTCACCTATAGTATCTGTAGGTATTAAATAATGCAGTTATATGTTTTTACTATATTGAGCATCTTATTATTGAACAGAGAGTTATAGATAAAACACAGTTCTGATAAACTGCAGGGTAATAATGAGTTGACGGGATGTTAAAGTGAGATATCTATCTCAGGAACGCTGTTCAGTAGTTGTGATAATCACGTAGCCGTAGCGTTAGCGCTGTTAGCGTTAGCGCTGTCAGAGCGAGAGTTTCAGCTGTCCAAACTGCGGGAGCTGCAGGACGGTGATGGAGGGTCGTATGGAGGGAAACTGACAGCGAGGATCTTCTGCAGCTCCGTTAGAGACGTCCAGAACTCCAGAGTGACAGATTTCACTTCCTACAGCCAGAAGAGAGAGAGTTTCACTCGCTCTCACAAATAAAACATATACACTGTTTCTCTACCTAACACCAGGGCTGTACGATTAATCACATTTATTAATATTGTGATATAAGTTTTATAATAAACTTCAATCTTCCGAAGTTCAGTCATGTGACTCCTTTGCTGCGTTCCCTCCACTGGCTTCCTGTTGCCGCCCGCATCCGATTCAAAACCCTGACGCTGGCCTACAAGGCAAAAAACGGACCAGCACCTTCATACCTGATGGCGATGGTCAAAGCCAGATCTGCACCAAGAGCTCTTAGAGCTTCCAGTACGGCTCGACTCGAACCTCCATCACTCAAAACACACAGAAAACAGACATCCAGACTCTTCTCTGTGCTGCAGCAAGGTGGTGGAATGAACTTCCACTGGATGTCAGAACAGCAGAGTCACTCGCAGTCTTCAAACGTCGACTGAAGACACATCTTTTCAAAGAGTTCCTAAACTAATCCAAAAAAAAAAAAAAGGTTCCTATGGTTCTAAACATGATTAAGCTCTGTGTATCTCTTGATCCTAGTCTACAAACTAGCTTTGGATATCTGAAGTAACTTTGAAGCACTGTTGTAAGTCGCTCTGGATAAGGGCGTCTGCTAAATACCGTAAATGTAAATGTAAATGTAAACACATTATAATAGTTGTCTTAACATCTAGTAGTAACAGCAAACTCAACCTGCAGTACCAGCATGCAGCCACAGAGGGAGCTCTTCACACTGCGGACAGTGCTCACCTAATATAAACAGACTGGAGGCAGAGTGAGGCAGAGTGGTGCGGTAGTGTGAGGTAGAGTGATTGTTCCGATTGTTCTGATTGTTCTGATTGGTCTGATTGTTCTGATTGTTCTGATTGTTCCGATTGGTCTGATTGTTCTGATTGGTCTGATTGGTCTGATTGGTCTGGTTGGTCTGATTGGTCTGGTTGGTCTGATTGGTCTGATTGTTCTGATTGGTCTGATTGTTCCTATTGGTCTGATTGGTCTAATTGTTCTGATTTGTCTGATTGTTCCGATTGATCTGATTGTTCTGATTGTTCTGGTTGGTCTGATTGTTCTGATTGGTCTGGTTGGTCTGATTGTTCCTATTGGTCCGATTGTTCTTGTTGTTCTGATTGTTCTGATTAGTCAAATTGTTCTGATTGTTCTGATTAGTCAAATTGTTCTGATTGGTCCAATTGTTCTGATTAGTCAGATTGTTCTGATTGGTCTGGTTGGTCTAATTGGTCTGGTTGGTCTAATTGGTCTGGTTGGTCTGATGGTTCTGATTGGTCCGATTGGTCTGATTGGCCTGATTGGTCTGGTTGGTCTGATGGTCCTGATTGGTCTGATTGTTCTGGTTGGTCTGATGGTTCTGATTGGTCCGATTGATCTGATTAGTCTGATGGTTCTGATTGGTCTGGTTGGTCTGATTGGTCTGATTGGTCTGATGGTTCTGATTGGTCTGATTGGTCTGGTTGGTCTGATTGGTCTGATGGTTCTGATTGGTCGGACTGTCGGCGGCTGCAGGTCTGATGGATGATTGGCTGCTTTTGTTTGACCTCATCATCCCCCTGCTGTTCCTTTAAGACGCGGCGGCCAGTCATCGCCTGCTGTCCTCCTCCTCACCATGGAGACGGTGCACGTGTGTGTGTGTGTGTGTGCACTTTGATGGCTTCATTATCTGTGTGGAAGCGGAGGTGGGGGTGGGGTTGGAGGTGGGGGTGGGGGTGCAGGTGGGGGTGGGGGTGCAGGTGGAGGTAAAAGGCTGACAGGAATAGCGGCGGCGTTGTTAGAGCCGAGATTAGCAACAGATTAGCAGGTCAGACTGCAGCCCTGAGAGACCACACACCACCGCACCCGCCACCGAGAGAGTGTGTGTGTGTGTGTGTGTGTGTGTGTGTGTGTGTGTAGTTGCAACCTGCATAATGTGATGTTTAAATTCTGATTAAAGAGTGTAGAAATTAGTTCCTAAGTGGTTAAAATTATGTTGATGGGTGGTTGATAAGATGTTGATCAGTGGTTGATAAGATGTTGATGGGTGGTTGATAAGATGTTGATCAGTGGTTGATAAGATGTTGATGGGTGGTTGATAAGACATTGCTTAGGTGATTGCATCTTATAGTTTTGCTGATCAGTTATCTAGTGTAGAGTGAAAAGTACAGCAATATGACCACTTCCAATATCTAGATATATATAGTGTAAATCTGACTTTCGGGGGTTGCTGTGGTGTTGCTAAGAGGTAGATAGGCAGTTGCTGTTTTAGCTTTGTCCCTGGTGTTGGCTTTGGTATCTGAACTGGTTGCTGTGGTGTTGTTAAAGGTCTGATTCCATTGTTTTTTTGTGCAGTTCAGTCACTGACCTAGTCTTAGAGTCTCTGTAAAACACCAAATCCACCGGAGATCCTATTTAAACCTATAGATACACACAGAGGTGGGTAGTCCAGGTCCGGGGTGGATTTTTACTTTTAACTAGTGTAAACAGAACTGTTCTAAACTGTTTTAAACACACACCTACATTGTACTTGGCTGGTGGTGTTTTTCCTCCATGGACTAATTCTAACCATTTGTTTCTTAGCTCTGAATTACTGGGTAAAGTATATAAACACTGATGTGTTATTCACACAAATAACACAAGAATGAACTGCATGCTGTTCCTAGCGCTGTTAGCTCCTTCTATCTGACGAGACGGCGTCGCCGCCCGGCTTCAGCTCTGTCTATGTGGTCAGTCCTGAGCTGAGGTGGGCGGAGCCATGAATACTAATTGACGGGTTGATGTAGACACGGTGCTTTTCCTGATCGACTCGTTTTATTTTTCTGAATATTTTCTTTTACTAGTTACTGCAGAGAATGAGGAAGAGGAAGAGTTTCATCATGTGCAGCATCATAAACAACTCAGAGACCTGCTGTATTTCACATAAAAACAAGAACAAGAGGATTTTAGTGGAAGGAGATGTTCATAGAATATTTGTATTTTATAACAATAAAAAGTCGCACAAGCTGTTTGATAAAGTGCTATTTATATATATATAGATAAGCCTTATCACATGATATATTACACTTAATTTAAAGCGGCAACTTGAGCAAATTGAGTTTATGAGAGATGTGTGTACAGCTTTACTGTGTTCAGCGCTGAGAGAGAGAGTGATGTAGTGCTGGTGTAGAGTGAGGTGGTGTGTGTGTGTGTGTGTGTGTGTGTAAATGCCGCAGGGTGAGTGTGTGTGTGGGGTTGAGTTTAATTGAAGATTATCTGCTTAATTACTCCAGCAAAGCCTGAGCTAAACGACCCAGGATTTACATACCTAATCTGCAGGTTCAGTACCGAGCTCAGCCTAGAGCCCAGTGCTCCACTACCAAACACGCTGTACCAAACACGCTGTATCAAACACGCTGTATCAAACACGCTGTATCAAACACGCTGTACCAAACACTCTGTATCAAACACGCTGTACCATAAACTCTGTATCAGACACGCTGTACCAAACACGCTGTACCAAACACGCTGTACCAAACACTCTGTATCAGACACACTGTACCATACACTCTGTATCAGACACGCTGTACCAAACACTCTGTATCAAACACGCTGTACCAAACACGCTGTACCAAACACGCTGTACCAAACACACTGTACCAAACACTCTGTATCAGACACGCTGTACCATACACTCTGTATCAGACACGCTGTACCAAACACTCTGTATCAAACACGCTGTACCAAACACTCTGTATCAAACACACTGTACCAAACACTCTCTATCAAACACTCTGTATCAGACACGCTGTACCATACACTCTGTATCAAACACTCTGTATCAAACACGCTGTACCAAACACTCTGTATCAAACACTCTGTATCAAACACTCTGTATCAAACACTCTGTATCAAACACTCTGTATCAAACACGCTGTACCAAACACGCTGTATCAAACACTCTGTATCAAACACTCTGTATCAAACACGCTGTACCAAACACGCTGTACCAAACACGCTGTACCAAACACTCTGTATCAAACACGCTGTACCAAACACTCTGTACCAAACACGCTGTACCATACGCTCTGTATCAAACACGCTGTACCAAACACTCTGTATCAAACACGCTGTACCATACGCTCTGTACCAAACATGCTGTACCAAACACGCTGTACCAAACACTCTGTATCAAACACGCTGTACCATACGCTCTGTACCAAACATGCTGTACCAAACACGCTGTACCAAACACGCTGTACCAAACACGCTACACAAAACCTACAGGTCCAAACACACTGTTCCAAACACACTGTACAAAGCACGCTTTACCAAACACACTGTACCAAACACGCTGTTCTGAATGCACTTTATCAATCATACAGGTCCAGGCCGAATTGTTGCAGAGAAACATGGAGCTTGAGAGTCTTGGCATCATGTTCTCCTCCTCCACCAGTCTTACACACTGCTTTTGGATAACTTTATGCTGCTTTACTCCTGGTGTAAAAATTCAAGCAGTTCAGTTTGGTGGTTTGATGGTTTGTGATCATCCATCTTCCTCTTGATTATATTCCAGAGGTTTTTTAATTTGGTAAAATCAAAGAATCTCATCATTTTTAAGTGGAATCTTATTTTTTTCCAGAGCCTCTTGTTTAGATGATGAGTTTTGAACATCTCTGCTGGATTTTCTCAGTCAGTTTTATGAGGTAGAGTCTCCTGGAATTCAGGCTTTCAGTTAACAGCTGTGCTGAACTCATCAAGAGTTAATTACTTGAATTTCTTGTCTCTTAATAAAGCGTTTGAGAGCATCAGTTAAAGTAAAGTAGTGAAGAGGTAGAGTTACAGGTATACAGTGAATAGTGAATATTTCAGTAATGTTCGAATCCAGATTATGAGAAGAAACAACTACTCAACTAAATAAAGAACAAAATACTTTAAGAAATAAATGAAGATCAGTCAATCAGAAAAGAAGAATTTCAAGAAGTTTAAAAGTTTCCTCAAGTGCAGTTACTGCAAAGACCATTAAAATGTTATAATGATGGAACTGGCACACATCAGGACTTCGCCCCTTTAAAATTTACTATTAAATTACTACATGTTTCCTTATGTGATGTTTTATAGTTCACTTCACTATTCATTTACTATGAAGGAAAAATAAAACCATGAATAATAATATATATTTATTTATAATCGAATACAAAAGAAAACTAAAGAAAGACAGTGATTGGGAGACAGTAAAGAAGCTCCAGTTGTGTTCTGTTGTCAGTCATGTTTATTGGCTGTGCTGTGAGCAGGGGGTGGGGCAGGGGGCGGGGTTACTTTATGACGAACATACCTCTTTCATGTGGCTGACCTTACTGGGCAAAGCGGAGGTCATGTGACCAGCTGAGAGGTGTGGTAGTGTTGGTAGAGTGGAGGTGTGGTAGTGTTGGTAGAGTGGCGGTGTGGTAGTGCTGGTGGAGGTGTGGTAGTGTTGGTAGAGTGGAGGTGTGGTAGTGTTGGTAGAGTGGAGGTGTGGTAGTGTTGGTAGAGTGGAGGTGTGGTAGTGTTGGTGGAGGTGTGGTAGTGTTGGTAGAGTGGAGGTGTGGTAGTGCTGGTGGAGGTGTGGTAGTGTTGGTAGAGGTGTGGTAGTGTTGGTAGAGTGGAGGTGTGGTAGTGTTGGTAGAGTGGAGGTGTGGTAGTGTTGGTGGAGGTGTGGTAGTGTTGGTAGAGTGGAGGTGTGGTAGTGCTGGTGGAGGTGTGGTAGTGTTGGTGGAGGTGTGGTAGTGTTGGTAGAGTGGCGGTGTGGTAGTGCTGGTGGAGGTGTGGTAGTGTTGGTAGAGGTGTGGTAGTGCTGGTGGAGGTGTGGTAGTGTTGGTAGAGGTGTGGTAGTGTTGGTAGAGTGGAGGTGTGGTAGTGTTGGTGGAGGTGTGGTAGTGTTGGTAGAGTGGAGGTGTGGTAGTGCTGGTGGAGGTGTGGTAGTGTTGGTGGAGGTGTGGTAGTGTTGGTAGAGGTGTGGTAGTGTTGGTAGAGTGGAGGTGTGGTAGTGTTGGTGGAGGTGTGGTAGTGTTGGTAGAGTGGAGGTGTGGTAGTGCTGGTGGAGGTGTGGTAGTGTTGGTGGAGGTGTGGTAGTGTTGGTAGAGGTGTGGTAGTGTTGGTAGAGTGGAGGTGTGGTAGTGTTTGTGGAGGTGTGGTAGTGTTGGTAGAGTGGAGGTGTGGTAGTGTTGGTGGAGGTGTGGTAGTGTTGGTAGAATGGAGGTGTGGTAGTGCTGGTGGAGGTGTGGTAGTGTTGGTGGAGGTGTGGTAGTGTTGGTGGAGGTGTGGTAGTGTTGGTAGAGTGGAGATGTGGTAGAGGTGTGGTAGTGTTGGTAGAGTGGAGGTGTGGTAGTGTTGGTAGAGTGGAGATGTGGTAGTATTGGTAGAGGTGTGGTAGTGCTGGTAGAGGTGTGGTAGTGTTGGTAGAGTGGAGGTGTGGTAGTGCTGGTGGAGGTGTGGTAGTGTTGGTGGAGGTGTGGTAGTGTTGGTAGAGGTGTGGTAGTGTTGGTAGAGTGGAGGTGTGGTAGTGCTGGTGGAGGTGTGGTAGTGTTGGTGGAGGTGTGGTAGTGTTGGTAGAGGTGTGGTAGTGTTGGTGGAGGTGTGGTAGTGTTGGTAGAGGTGTGGTAGTGTTGGTAGAGGTGTGGTAGTGTTGGTAGAGTGGAGGTGTGGTAGTGTTGGTAGAGGTGTGGTAGTGTTGGTAGAGGTGTGGTAGTGTTGGTGGAGGTTTGGTAGTGTTGGTAGATGTGTGGTAGTGTTGGTAGAGTGGAGATGTGGTAGAGGTGTGGTAGTGTTGGTAGAGTGGAGGTGTGGTAGTGCTGGTGGAGGTGTGGTAGTGCTGGTGGAGGTGTGGTAGTGTTGGTAGAGGTGTGGTAGTGTTAAGTGGAGGTGTGGTAGTGTTAGTGGAGGTGTGGTAGTGTTGCTAGAGGTGTGCTAGTGTTGGTAAAGGTGTGGTATTGTTAAGTGGAGGTGTGGTAGTGTTGGTAGAGTGGAGGTGTGTTAGTGTTGGTAGAGTGGAGGTGTGGTAGTGCTGGTAGAGGTGTGGTAGTGTTGGTAGAGTGGAGGTGTGGTAGTGCTGGTGGAGGTGTGGTAGTGTTGGTAGAGTGGAGGTGTGGTAGTGCTGGTAGAGGTGTGGTAGTGTTGGTAGAGTGGAGGTGTGGTAGTGCTGGCGGAGGTGTGGTAGTGTTGGTAGAGGTGTGGTATTGTTTATTAGAGGTATGTAGTGTTGGTAGAGTGGAGGTGTGGTAGTGTTGGTGGAGGTGTGGTAGTGCTGGTGGAGGTGTGGTAGTGTTAGTAGAGGTGTAGTAGTGTTAAGTGGAGGTGTGGTAGTGCTGGTGGAGGTGTGGTAGTGTTAGTAGAGGTGTGGTAGTGTTAAGTGGAGGTGTGGTAGTGCTGTGTGGAGGTGTGGCAGTGTTAGATAGATAGATAGATACACACTTTTCACACTGTCTTCTCTCTCCCTCTCTTTTTTCTGTTTCTCTCTCTCTCTCTTTTTCTGTTTCTCTCTCTCTCTCTTTTCTGTTTCTCTCTCTATATATCTCTGTCTCTCTCTCTCTCTTTCTCTCTCTTTTTTCTGTTTCTCCCTCTCTCTCTTTTCTGTTTCTCTCTCTCTCTTTTCTGTATCTCTCTCGCTCTCTCGCTCTTTTCTGTTTCTCTCTCTGTGTGTCTCTCTCTCTCTTTCTCTCTCTTTTTTCTGTTTCTCTCTCTCTTTTCTGTTTCTCTCTCTCTCTCTTTCTCTCTCTTTTTTCTGTTTCTCCCTCTCTCTCTTTTCTGTTTCTCTCTCTCTCTTTTCTGTATCTCTCTCGCTCTCTCGCTCTTTTCTGTTTCTCTCTCTCTCTGTCTCTCTCTCTTTCTCTCTCTTTTTCTCTCTCTCTCTCTCTCTCTCAGTAATCGGATGGAGGGATCTGCAGTCTGTGGTGTTTCTTTGTGTGAAAGTGTGATTAAATCATCAGGAGTGAATCTCAGGATGAATCAGATGAACGCTGGTTGGAAGAAACACATAAAAGCTGTAATTGTTTCTGTTCTGGATAAAAGAAAAGAGATGCGGGGCAGCGGGACTACTGACCACTGATTACACTACATACACATTATCACCAGCACCCTACCCATAATCCCCTGCTCTCACCTCTAAAATCCTCTTGTTCTTGTTGTTTGTAAAATACAGTAGATCTCTGAGTTGTTTATGATGCTGCACGTGATGAAACTCTTCCTCATTGTTCTGCAGCAGCTAGTAAAAGAAAATATTCAGAAAAACGAGTCGATCAGGAAAAGCACCGTGTCTACATCAACCCGTAAATTAGTATTCATGGCCCCGCCCACCTCGGCAGGCACAGGCAGAGCTGAAGCCGGGCGGCGACGCCGTCTCATCAGATAGGAGATAATTAACAGCACTAGGAACAGCATGCAGTTCATTCCTTGTTATTTGTGCGAATAACACATCAGTGTTTATATACTTTACCCAGTAATTCAGAGCTAAGAAACAAATGGTTAGAATTAGTCTATGGAGGAAAAACACCACCAGCCAAGTACTACTGAGATAGGTAGGTGTTTAGATATTTAGAACAGTTCTGTTTACACTAGTTAAAAGTAAAAAATCAACTGCCCGGGGTGGATTTTTACTTTCTGGATCTGGACTCTACCCACCTCTGTGTGTATCTACAGGTTTAAATAGGATCTCCGGTGGATTTGGTGTTTTACAGAGACTCTAAGACTAGGTCAGTGGCTGAACTGCACTTAGCAGGGCATTATTACACATGTTGTAAAGTAACATATAACATTGTAAAGACTGTTATTAATGTAAAAATGTCTTTATTTAAAAATAAATCTTACTGTTGTCTGTCTCGCTGCCTCCTGGTGTCACAGTGCTGTTACCCAATCAGAGGCGTTACCCAATCATATAGATGGGTATAGATCAGTACATAGAGAAATTATAGATGGATATAATATACTTGGTTTAAAATTTACAAAAAAACTAAATAAAAAGGGAATGGGAAACTGTGTGTGTGTGTGTGTGTGTGGTGTGCAGATGGAGAGCTGAATGATGAAATAAGGCTTTAGAACCCAGTAATGGCGCAACACTACACACACCTACACCTATACGTCATCTTACACCCTCATATATATATATATATAGTAATTGTGAAATGGAACATAAATTAAAGGCATTCACTGTAATTAAAGCTACAGGTCTTTTTGTTTTTTTCGTCTCTACCAGCTTTGATCATCTAGAGATTTTATATAGATTATTTCCTCCATTCTTCTTTATAAATCAGCTGAAGATCAGTCAGGTTGGATGGAGAGCGTTGGTCTGTGAACAGCAGTTTTCATGTCTCTCCACAGAAGATCAATGAGATTTAGGTCTTTAGGACTTTAACTGGATCATTCTAACACATGAATATTCTCTGATCTAAATCATTATAGCTCCACTGTAGCTCTGGCTGTATGTTTAGGGTCATCGTCTTGCCGGAAGATCTCAAGTCTTTTACAGCCTCCAACAGCTTTTCTTCTTCCAGGATTGTTCTGTATTTATTTATCTCCATCCATCTTCCCTCCATCAACTCTGACCAGCTTCCTAAATCTGTCCCTGCTGAAGAAAAGCTCATCCCCACAGCATGATGCTGCCTCCACCATGTTTCACAGTGGGGATGGAGGGTGTGTTCAGGGTGATGAGCAGTGTTACTTTGTTCTGATCTGAGAACAGAATCTTCTTCCACATGTTTACTGTGTTTCTACATGACTTGTAGCTACAAACTGCAAACAGAACTTCTTACGTCTTTCTTTCAACAATGTTTTTCTTCTTCCATAAAGATCAGATTTGTGGAGAGCAGGACTTCTAGTTGTCCTGTGAACAGATTCTCCTGATCCACCTGATCTGTGGATCTCTGCAGCTCCTCCAGAGTGATCATGGGTCTCGGCTGCTTCTCTGATCAGTGCTCTCCTTGCTGGATCTGTTAGTTTGGGTGGACGGTTGGTTCATGTCTTGGTAGGTTTGTAGAAACAGGTGTAGAATAATTTTCTCTTCATTTTTGGATGATGGATTGATGGAACAGAGCTGATTGGGATGATTAAAGTTTGGGAGATGTTTTTATAACCTAACCCTGCTTTAATCTTCTTCTCCACAACTTTATCTCTCTCTCTATTTGTCTGCTGTGTTCCTTTTTGATCTTCATGATGCTGGTTGTTCACTAATAAACCACTGAGGTCTTCACAGAACAGATTAGACTAAATTACACACAGCTGGATTAACTTTATTAACTCATTAAGTTAGGATTTCAGAAGGTGATGGATTAATTGATTGCAGTGGATTTTATTTAGGGGTTTCAGAGCAAAGGGGGATGAATACTTTTGCACATTACATTTTTCAGATTTTTGATTACAATTTTGAAAATGTATCATTTTCTTTCCACTTCACAAGTATGTGCTACGTTGTGTTGATCTATCACCTAAAATCATGTAAAATTTACAAAATTTACAGCTCTGTAAAAAAAATAAGATTCCACTTAAAATGATGAGTTTCTTTAATTTTATCAAATATAAAACCTCTGGAATATAATCAAGAGGAAGATGGATGATCACAAACCATCAAACCACCAAACTGAACTGCTTGAATTTTTGCACCAGGAGTAAAGCAGCATAAAGTTATCCAAAAGCAGTGTGTAAGACTGGTGGAGGAGGAGAACATGATGCCAAGAAGCATGAAAAAAAAACTTGATTAAAAACCAGGATTATTCCACCAAATATTGATGATTTCTGAACTCTTAAATCTTTATGAATATGAACTTGTTTTCTTTGCATTATTTGAGGTCTGAAAGCTCTGCATCTTTTTTGTTATTTCAGTCATTTCTCATTTTCTGTAAATAAATGCTCTAAATGAGAATATTTTTATTTGGAATTTGGGAGAAATGTTGTCTGTAGTTTATAGAATAAAACAACAATGTTCATTTTACTCAAACATAAACCTATAAATAGTAAAATCAGAGAAACTGATTCAGAAACTGAGGTTTAATTTTATACAGAGCTGTATGTATGTATGTGTATATATATATATAGTGTGTGAGGGAAGCTGGCGGGGGTGGAGGCGGCGCGGTGTGGATGTGGTGTATTTAGCTAAAGGATGGATTAGTTTCCCTCTGTCTGCTGGTGCTGCTGATGCTGGGGGCGAGCGAGTGAGCAGGAGAGAGAGAGAGAGAACGAGGGAGGAGGAGGAGGGGTGGTGGTGAGGGAGGTGAAGATTTCGTTCAGGTTGAGTGCTTCGCTCCACTCATGCAGCGGAAATGCCGCGGAGGTCAGCGCTCTACCCCTCCCCCTCCATCCATCCATCCCTCTCTCTCTCTCTCTCTCTCTCTCTCTCTCTTTCTCTCTCTCTTATCTCTGTATTTCCTCTCATGCCCGCGCTGCATTTTGACAAACAGATTTATCGCTTACGTCATATTTCTCCCATGTTTTAATCAAGCGGCGGGCGGCCGGCCGACTGCAGCGCAGATTAACATCACCATTGATCAGATTGGATGGAGGTGTCCTCACACACACACACACACACACACTCTCTCACACACACACACACACTCTCTCACACACACACACACACACGCACACACTCTCACACACACACACACACTGTCTCTCTGCCGTTCTCAGCTCGTCTGTCTGACTCAACCCGTCCGATCTCTCCTGTCCTTGTCTGTCCTCTTCATCCTCCTCTTCCTCATCAGCCCACGTTCACCATCATCTTCTCTACACTTCATACTTTACATTTCTGTATATAAATAAAATATATTATATATATCAAATATGTGAATAGTTCTGACTATATAAATGAATCTGTATATATCTGTAATTAATCTTTATTAATCAGGTTTCAGCTGCTTGGTGTTTATCTACTACTGTAACAATATGCATACTGAATACAATATATACACACTATACAATATATACACTCCACACTACTGTATATACACACACTGTATACAATATACACACACTGTACACTACTGTATACACACTGTACACTACTGTATACACACACTGTACACTACTGTACATACACACTGTATACAATATACACACACTGTACACTACTGTATATACACACTGTACACTACTGTATACACACTGTACACTGCTGTATATACACACTGTATACTACTGTATATACGCACTGTACACTACTGTATACACACTGTACACTACTGTATATACACACTGTATACTACTGTATATACACACTGTACACTACTGTATACACACTGTACACTGCTGTATATACACACTGTATACTACTGTATATACGCACTGTACACTACTGTATACACACTGTACACTGCTGTATATACACACTGTATACTACTGTATATACGCACTGTACACTACTGTATACAAACTGTACACTACTGTATATAGACAATGTATACAATATATACACACTGTACACTACTGTATACGCACTGTACACTACTGTATACACACTGTACACTACTGCATATACACACTGTACACTACTGTATACATACTGTACACTACTGTATATACACACTGTACACTACTGTATACACACTGTACACTACTGTATATACACACTGTACACTACTGTATATACACACTGTATACTACTGTATATACACACTGTACACTACTGTATATACACACTGTACACTACTGTATACGCACTGTACACTACTGTATATACACACTGTACACTACTCTATACACACTGTACACTACTGTATATACACACTGTATACTACTGTATATACACACTGTACACTACTGTATATGCACTGTACACTACTGTATATACACACTGTACACTACTGTATATAGACAATGTATACAATATATACACACTGTACACTACTGTATACGCACTGTACACTACTGTATAAACACTGTACACTACTGTATACGCACTGTACACTACTGTATATACACACTGTATACAATATACACACTGTACACTACTGTATATACACTGTACACTACTGTATATACACACTGTATACTACTGTATATACACACTGTACACTACTGTATACGCACTGTACACTACTGTATATACACACTGTACACTACTGTATATACACACTGTACACTACTGTATATACACACTGTATACAATATACACACTGTACACTACTGTATATACACTGTAAACTACTGTATACACACTGTACACACTATACACACTGTACACTACTGTATATACACACTGGACACACTGTACACTACTGTATACACACTGTGCACACTATACACACTGTACACTACTGTATATACACACTGGACACACTATACACACTGTACACTACTGTATACACACTGTACACTACTGTATATACACACTGTACGCTACTGTATACGCACTGTACACTACTGTATACACACACTGTACACTACTGTATATACACACTGTATACAATATACACACACTGTACACTACTGTATATACACACTGTACACTACTGTATACACACTGTACACTACTGTATATACACACTGTATACTACTGTATATACACACTGTACACTACTGTATACGCATTGTACACTACTGTATATACACACTGTACACTACTGTATATAGACAATGTATACAATATATACACACTGTACACTACTGTAGGCCACATCACCTGAGAAAAGGCGTATGGTTACAGGGTTTATTCGTGAGCAGGAGGAGGAAGCAAGGAGGGCAAAAGCAGCAGGGCAGAGTAAACAGGGGCAGTGGATGAGATGGGAAAGTGTAGAGAAGCGGAGAATCACCTGGCGAGAGTTATGGGGATTGGATACAGGCCGTATAAAGTTTCTTTTGGGAGCTACATATGATGTTCTGCCAACGCCACAAAACCTTGCTCAGTGGGTGGGTGAGGATCCAAGTTGTAAGCTATGTGCAGGAAGTGGCACGCTGAAGCACATTTTGTCGGCATGTAAGGTGAGTCTATCCCAGGGGCGCTACACATGGAGGCATAATCAGGTACTTAGATCTCTTGCAGGTGCACTTGATAAGAAACGGTTAGAAGTTAATAACATGCCCGTGGTAGGTTGCAGTAGGGTAATAACGTTTGTGCGTGAGGGGCAGCATAGTGGAGAAACAGCACAGTGCTTGAAAACTGCTGGTAAGTGGGCCAATGCACGAGATTGGAAGTTATTAGTGGATGTAGGTAGTAAACTGCAGATCCCACAGTGCATTCTGGTTACAACCTTGAGGCCGGATGTAGTGTTGTACTCTGAAAGTAAGCGGATAGTGTATTTTATAGAGCTGACTGTTCCGTTTGAAGACGAGGTAGATGGAGCTTATGAAAGGAAAAGGCTGAAGTATACAGACTTGGTGGCTGAGGTGAGAGAGCGTGGGTGGCAAGCGTATATTAGACCGGTAGAGGTAGGTACTAGAGGCTTTGTTGCGAAGTCTGCCACAAGACTGCTGTCTGAATTCGGAATTAGAGGTCGTGTGCTAAGGACTGTAGTGAAGGAGTTGTCAGATGTAGCTGAAAGATCTAGTCAGTGGTTGTGGTTCAGAAGGGCTGAGGCTACGTGGGGAAGGGAGTGAGTTTGTGCTTCTACAGCAAGCTTGGAGGGGGGTGGGTCTGGGACGCCAGACTTCACTGTTGAGCCTTCTGGAGGTGTCGTGGGCCTAATTCAGCGAAACATTGACGAAGGAAGGTGCCTACCTGATGACCCCTGAGAAGAGCTTGCACTGAAGTTTGTGTTGGAGTTGTTAGATGTAGCTGAAAGATCTAGTCAGTGGTTGTGGTTCAGAAGGGCTGAGGCTACGTGGGGAAGGGAATGAGTTTGTGCTTCTACAGCAGGCTTGGAGGGGGGTGGGTCTGGGACGCCAGACTTCACTGTTGAGCCTTCTGGAGGTGTCGTGGGCCTAATTCAGCGAAACACTGACGAAGGAAGGTGCCTGCCTGATGACCCCTGAGAAGAGCTTGCACTGAAGTTTGTGTTAAAGTTTGGATGAAGGGGATTGGTGTGGTCCTGCTCTTGTAATAATTTGTCTCATGAGTTTTTGTAGACGTCTGAGTACTTGGCAGTTGAGGCACGGACCATGAACATAGTTCGCTATGCTTCTGGATTCTTGTCGAGCCAGTATCAGATGGTAGTGGTTGCTGTGTTCTGCTCACGCAACTTATAATGTGATTTATTGTGTGTGATTGTGCTTAGGTAAGTGTGTTGTTGCCATAGTTAAAGGAAGTGATTAAGGAGGGATTCTATGTGTTCATAGGTTATTTTTTGGTAGGTCTGTTACTTGGCAGTTGAGGCAATGGACCATGAACATAGTGTTAGGCTATGCTTCTGGATTCTTGTCGAGCCAGTATCAGATTGTGGTGGTTTTGCTATTGTTGTTAGTTGAGTGAGTAGTAGATCCTGGCTGAGCCCTATGCATAACCCCAGCTGTTAGGTGCAGGATTTGTCAATTTCCTGTATTATATTACTATACACACTGTACACTACTGTATACACACTGTACACTACTGTATATACAGACTGTATACTACTGTATATACACACTGTACACTACTGTATATGCACTGTACACTACTGTATATACACACTGTACACTACTGTATACACACTGTACACTATTGTATACACACACTGTACACTACTGTATACGCACTGTACACTACTGTATACGCACTGTACACTACTGTATATACACACTGTACACTACTGTATACGCACTGTACACTACTGTATATACACACTGTACACTACTGTATATACACAATGTATACAATATATACACACTGTCCACTACTGTATACGCACTGTACACTACTGTATACACACTGTACACTACTGTATATACACACTGTACACTACTGTATACGCACTGTACACTACTGTATATACACACTGTACACTACTGTATATAGACAATGTATACAATATATACACACTGTACACTACTGTATATACACACTGTACACTACTGTATACACACTGTACACTACTGTATATACACACTGTACACTACTGTATATACACACTGTACACTACTGTATACACACTGTACACTACTGTATATACACACTGTACACTACTGTATACACACTGTACACTACTGTATATACACACTGTACACTACTGTATACACACTGTACACTACTGTTTATACACACTGTACACTACTGTATATACACACTGTATACTACTGTATATACACACTGTACACTACTGTATACGCACTGTACACTACTGTATATACACACTGTACACTACTGTATACACACACACACTGTACACTACTGTATACACACTGTACACTACTGTATATACACACTGTACACTACTGTATATACACACTGTACACTACTGTATACGCACTGTACACTACTGTATATACACACTGTACACTACTGTATATACACACTGTACACTACTGTATACACACTGTACACTACTGTATACACACACACTGTACACTACTGTATACACACTGTACACTACTGTATATACACACTGTACACTGCTGTATATACACACTGTACACTACTGTATATACGCACTGTACACTACTGTATACACACTGTACACTACTGTATATACACACTGTACACTACTGTATATACACACTGTATACTACTGTATATACACACTGTACACTACTGTATATACACACTGTACACTGCTGTATATACACACTGTATACTACTGTATATACACACTGTACACTACTGTATACACACTGTACACTACTGTATATACACACTGTACACTACTGTATATACACACTGTATACTACTGTATATACACACTGTACACTACTGTATACACACTGTACACTACTGTATATACACACTGTACACTACTGTATATACACACTGTATACTACTGTATAAACACACTGTACACTACTGTATATACACACTGTACACTACTGTATACACACTGTACACTACTGTATATACACACTGTACACTACTGTATATACACACTGTATACTACTGTATATACACACTGTACACTACTGTATACGCACTGTACACTACTGTATATACACACTGTACACTACTGTATATACACACTGTACACTACTGTATACGCACTGTACACTACTGTATATACACACTGTACACTACTGTATATACACACTGTACACTACTGTATACACACTGTACACTACTGTATACACACACACTGTACACTACTGTATACACACTGTACACTACTGTATATACACACTGTACACTACTGTATACACACTGTACACTACTGTATATACACACTGTACACTACTGTATATACACACTGTACACTACTGTATATACACACTGTACACTACTGTATACGCACTGTACACTACTGTATACACACTGTACACTACTGTATACACACTGTACACTACTGTATATACACACTGTACACTACTGTATATACACACTGTACACTACTGTATATACACACTGTACACTACTGTATATACACACTGTACACTGATAAATCTCTCCATCCAGATAGAGTGAATCTGATTGTGATTGGATGTAGAGAAGTATAAACATATAGCATTCTAACTCCCTATTGGTTTATACTGTGATCCCCCCCCCCCCACACACACTCCAGCAAGAACATAGCAGGCGTATGTAGTCTAGTATGAAGATGATCCTGCAGAGACTCAAGAGAACTCCAGATAAACTCCAGCTCAACTAAACTTCTTTAATATATTTACACTCTACTAAAATACATTCATTTATAATCAGTATATATGCAGCTGAAACACTAGAGAACAGCCGAGTGCAAAATCCCACATTATATTATCAACATTAACATTTTAATATTTAAACATTATTATAGTCATTATAGCTTTTAGGGGGTGTAGTGCACTATAGGACTCTGTGGGCGTGGCCTAAGCTTCTGTTCTTAATGGGTTTAATTTTTCTCCTTACATTACTTTTACTTTTATACTTTAAGTAGTTTTGAATCCAGTACTTTTACACTTTTACTTAAAGAGTAAAAAGCTTGAGTTGATTCTTCTACAGAAGTATTTTATAAACATGAGTATCTATACTTCTACCTACAGAGTAATAAAATAAGATACCTTTACTTAGAAGAGCATCTCTAACTGTGTGTGTGTGTGTGTGTGTGTGTGTGTGTGTGTGTGTGGTCTCTGGGCACTGGGAAAATTACCCCCCTGCCTGCAGTGTTGCACTCTGATGAACACCAGTGGCCTCTGCCAACTGCTAACTGCAGGGGTGTGTGTGTGTAGTGTGTGTGTGTGTGTGTGAGGGTGATGGGAGGGGCTGTTCTGATTAAAAGTGGTGGAGTGGAGGAGATGGTGGGTGATTTTAAATGGATGGAGCATCTCTCTCTCTCTTTATTTATATATATATATATATATTGCCATGTTATATCATATACTGCTCAATAATATCGCCAACATTTTTGAATATGTTGAACGATAGATATTATACCCTGATACATCCCTCACACGAACTGTTCTCCCTCCTGCCTTCGGGAAGAAGGTACCGCAGCATCCGGTCCAGCACGACCAGATTCTGCAACAGCTTCTACCCCCAAGCCATCAGACTCCTCAACTGCAGAGACTGAACTGATGGTTTTTCTGTACATGCACACACACTCTTACCCCACTTACCCCAGAAAATGGAAAGCACTAAAAACCCTACTACCTCACTGGACTCTATTGCACACTGTGTAATAGAGTAATTACTACCTCACTGGTCTTTTTTGCACACTTTTTGCACACTGCATAATTTGCACACTGTCTTGTTATTTATTATTCTTTGTCTGTATTGTGTTGTATTGTCTGTCTGCACTTTTGTACTGTTGCACTATTGTTCTGTCTACACTGTGTTTATGTGCACCATGGTCCCTGGAGGAACGTTGTTTCGTTTCACTGTGTACTCTGTATATAGCTGAAATGACAATAAAAACACTTTGACTTTGACTTGATATATGGGGCCGTATCACCCACCTCTAATTATCAGGGTTCTACTTTTTTACTGTTTTTATCAAAAGAAAAATTCACACTGTTCTCATTTCCTATTATATAACTACTAGATACAGATTATATCTGTCCAGTATCATTTATTTTACTTTAATCCTGGATATATGGAGTGTATTATTATTATTATTATTATTATTATTATTATTATTATTATTAGTATCATGTTTTTTAATATCTCAGTTAGGGGTGTCATATCATATCGTATGCTATAATACATTGTTTTTCATTTTGTTGCAGTAGTGTATTCTTGAAATATATATATTTTTTAATTCACTGTTTTGTCATATCACCAAGAGTATTGTTATCACAAAAAATACCATGAGATATTGTGATATTATTTTAGGGCCATATTGCCCACCTAAATATTTCTTTTGTTTTTTTGTCGTACTGATATTTGATCAAACAAACATATATAACTTGAGAAACAATATATAAGCACTTTTTAAATGATGATTTTATTTATTAAAGGAAAAATATATCCAAACTAAACCAGCCCTGTGTGAAAAAGTATTTCCCCATAAATCTGATAAACATTGTGCTCTTTACTCTCAGAGCAACAACTCTAAACAGGCTTTACTGATAACTGGAGGAATTTAGTTCTATTCTTCTTTACAGAATTATTTTAATTCAGACACACTGGAGGATTTTCCAGCATAAACGTCTTGTTTAAGATCATCCACATCATCTCAATCAGGCTTTAACTAGACCCTCCAAAACCTGCATTTACTTTATTCATTCATTCAGAGACAGTGAACTTGTTTGTGTGCTTTGGGTCATTGTCCTGCTGCAGAACCCAAGTACTCCATTGAAAAGCTCTGGAATATAAGCAAGAGGAAGATGGATGATCACAAACCATCAAACCACCAAACTGAACTGCTTGAATTTTTACACCAGGAGTAAAGCAGCATAAAGTTATCCAAAAGCAGTGTGTAAGACTGGTGGAGGAGAACATGATGCCAAGATGCATGAAATTAAAACTGTGATTAAAAAGCAGGGTTATTCCACCAAATATTGATTATTTCTGAACTCTTAAAACTTTATGAATATGAACTTGTTTTCTTTGCATTATTTGAGGTCTGAAAGTTCTGCATCTTTTTTGTTATTTCAGTCATTTCTCATTTTCTGTAAATAAATGCTCTAAATGAGAATATTTTTATTTGTAATTTGGGAGAAATGTTGTCTGTAGTTTATAGAATAAAACAACAATGTTCATTTTACTCAAACATAAACCTATAAATAGTAAAATCAGAGAAAGTGATTCAGTGGTATCTTCATTTTTCCAGAGCTGTAGATAAAACTAGGAAAGATTGGGATGCTAATAACAGTGAACAGTACTCTAAAACTGGAGGGGGCGTGGCCAAAGATCTGACAAAGTAGTTTTTCACACCAAAAATAAATGTAAAAACTCATTCAGACACTTATTCACATTTGTTATCTTACAGGTGATTAGATAAATTTATAACATTTTTACATTCTATATATTTGATTATATTTACTGTTTAAGTTTTAAATAAATATATTTTTGTTGAGAAACAGATACAGAGCATTTTCTCAGCGGCTTCAGATGTTTCTACAGTATGAGCATTGTTTTATTATTACTGTTATATACTGTGTATATAACGAGTAAATACTGTGTGTATATATGTAGAGTATAAGTGTGTGTATATATTTATAGTGAGAGAGTATAAGTGTGAGGATATATAGCTGTATAATCTTCCTCACACTGTAAATCCTATAAAGTTGATTTCTTTAATGGATCAGGCGTCGGGAGGAGAGGGGGATGAGGAGCGAGAGAAGAAGAAGAAGAAGAAGAAGAAAAGAAAGAGATTGAGGGATGAGGGATGCTGGCCCCTCCCCCCTGCAGACGGAGCACCTGTGTCATTGTTATGCCTGTTGCCTGGTAACAGCGCTCTTCACCGGGCGCCGCGGAAACCATGCATGAAGAAAAGCCTTCCCCTCCTGAAAGGAACAAAGAGTGGCAGGTTGGGCGGCAGCTGAAGAGGCTGTTTATGCGCCTGCCTGGTGTCTGCATTCCGCTTTTACTGCGCCGCTCCGCCACCCGCCGCATTATTACCCCCCGGCCCCGCCCGCTTCACCAGCATCTGCCCAGCTTCACCATCAAACACTAATATTCACTAATCACCAGCTCAACTCTAAAATCTGCTCTGCAGTTTAACTCTAATAAAAACTCAAATTCACTGATGCTGCTGCTGCTGAGCCGTAATTCTGTTTAATTTCTCGTATTTTATTCATTTTCAGTATCCCTCCATACTGCTATAGGAGCTCCGGGAGGAACAGCACCTCCAAAGAAGCTCACTGATCCACCTGCCTAGCTAATGCTAATGCTAACGCTAGCAAAGCTAACACAATCAGAACTGGAGCGAGGGAACTGTAGAGTGGTGCATCTACTTTCAGCCATTTCAGTCAAAATTGTTAAAATCTAAGCTTACTGTAAATAAACATTTTATTTTACTTTAATTACCCGAATAAACAATTTTTAGGAGAAAAAAAATCTGTGTATATTAAAGTCCAGCACTTTAAGAATTAAAAAAAAAAAAAGCAAGACCTTCAGAATTACAAGGGTCCCCTATTTTCAGCCACCTTACATTCAGCTTAAAATACCAGATATTAAGTGTAAAATATACACTCTTAACTTCTTATTTTAATAATAACAGCTCTTAACCTGTTACTGGTGGCTGATAATGTGTGTAATAATGCATATTTTTGAATCGCTGGGCTTATTTATTATTATTTATTTGTGTGGACCATGTCTTTATCTGCGCTGCCTATTGGAGACATGGCTTAGCGTTTCTACACTGTGTCTGTATGATCTGCATTTGTCCTGTTTGGGTATCCATACTCTGATTACATCAGGAAAACATGGCGACACCCTTGTTCCCTTTTTTAGGGAATTAGGCTCCCTAAGTAGTGTACAAATGAAATAAATCAAGACAAATAGCCGTAACGCTACAGAAATGCAGTGCGTGTTCCACACAGTTTTTTACCCACAGATTTACAGCATTGTTAGTGATACTAAAATAATATTTTATGGTAGAATTTTTAATAAGAATAAAGTTTTAGTGTTGGTCTAAGGTAGGAGGTGACGTGTTTTGATTTTCCTTAACGCGGTTGGCAGAGAACGAAAGGAAGACGAAAATAGGGACCACATGTTAATAAGCTCAGCTCTGTGGAGACAAACACTCGTCTCACTCGTCTCTCTCTGTCCTGCCTGGAGAACTTTATCAGAGGAGCTCCTGCTGCTGTTCCTCACTGTATCAGATGAAGCTTTCACAACTATTCACTCAGAAAAGAGACAAAAAGAACAGTGCGATCGATCCACAGCTCGGAAAACATTCCCCTCATCCTCCAGACCTGGGAACAGAATCATTCATTTATTTACTTATTCTGTTATTTAAAGTGATAAAACTTCCTAAAACACTGGACACATGGCGCGAAAACACTTCCAGTATCGCTCTTTGAATACTGTAATACTGCAGCCTGATAAATAATATTAACGGTCTGATTTGATGGTGTTTTCATTAAATTTGCCGCTGTTTTAGTTTGATGGAGGAGTGAGTAAAAGAAAAGTGTATTTAAGTATATTTAACTTGAAAAAGTACATACTTTAAAAAAATCAATACATACTTAAATACATGCTAAATATACTATTTAAAAAAAATGGGAAATTAAGTATATTTCAATTGTAATTCATAAAATTCATAAAATAATAA
>NC_064414.1:56852500-56857500 GCF_023375975.1 Astyanax mexicanus
ATGTAAAACATGGTGGTGGTAGTGTGATGGTCTGGGGCTGCTTTGCTGCTTCAGGGCTTGATTACAGTTGTTGCCGCCAAAAGTGAAACCTTTCATTTTTATACTTTTTTTATTTAATAAATGCTTTTAATATTTACTCAAGTTATCTTTGTCTGATATTAAAGTTTATTTGATAATCTGAAAAATGTAAGTATGATAGAAAAGCAAAAACAAAAGTAATCTGTAGGGTAAATCTGGGTAAATACGTTTTTCACATCACTGTATATATATATAATTTTATCCATAACAATAATCTGCCAGTTGGTCTTGATTTTGTGTGTATGTGTTATATCAAATATACAGCTCTGGAAAAAAAAATAAGAGTCCGCTTAAAATGATGAGTTTCTTTGATTTTACCAAATTGAAAACCTCTGGAATATAATCAAGAGGAAGATGGATGATCACAAACCATCAAACCACCAAACTGAACTGCTTGAATTTTTGCACCAGGAGTAAAGCAGCATAAAGTTATCCAAAAGCAGTGTGTAAGACTGGTGGAGGAGAGCATGATGCCAGGATGCATGAAAAAAAAACTGTGATTAAAAAAAAAGGATTATTCCACCAAATATTGATTATTTCTGAACTCTTAAAACTTTATGAATATGAACTTGTTTTCTTTGCATTATTTGAGGTCTGAAAGTTCTGCATCTTTTTTGTTATTTCAGTCATTTCTCATTTTCTGTAAATAAATGCTCTAAATGAGAATATTTTTATTTGTAATTTGGGAGAAATGTTGTCTGTAGTTTATAGAATAAAACAACAATGTTCATTTTACTCAAACATAAACCTATAAATAGCAAAATCAGAGAAACCGATTCAGAAACTAAAGTGTGTGTATAGTGTGTGTATAGTGTGTGTGTGTGTGTGTGTGTGTGTGTGTATAGTGTGTGTAGTGTGTGTGTATAGTGTGTGTGTGTGTGTATAGTGTGTGTATAGTGTGTGTGTAGTGTGTGTGTATAGTGTGTGTGTGTGTGTATAGTGTGTGTGTGTGTGTGTGTGTGTGTGTATAGTGTGTGTAGTGTGTGTGTATAGTGTGTGTGTGTGTGTATAGTGTGTGTATAGTGTGTGTGTGTGTGTGTGTGTATAGTGTGTGTAGTGTGTGTGTATAGTGTGTGTGTGTGTGTGTATAGTGTGTGTATAGTGTGTGTAGTGTGTGTGTATAGTGTGTGTGTGTGTATAGTGTGTGTAGTGTGTGTGTGGTTGTTAGTGTAAGTTTAGCTAGGTGCTGGCTGCAGTGTGGGTGTTAATTATTAACGGCGTGTTCTCTGTAGGGTTGTGAGAGTCGGTGGAGTATTCTCTCGCAGTTCCTCTGAGAGCTCTCGCCGCTCGCTCTCGCGCCCGAGGACTGGCGCTGAATGTTGATGCGGCTGTTTCTCGCGTGTGTTTGTCGGGCGCTGCTGCGTGAGGGTAATTGCAGCTCGTTTGTAAACAACAGAGGCGCACGTGACGACGCTCCAGCACCTCTAATCAAACCGTGCAATTATCATCACGTCACGACCGGTTACGCAGAATTTACATAGAAATCACGCCCAGCCGAGACTTTACCCCACCTACCCCCCACATCACCCCCATCACCTGCATTCTGCCCATCTGCCCCACCTTCAGTCCTTCAGTCCTTCACTATCACACAGCTTTATATTCAGTATGGTTGTATCTAGGTCTGTCACAATAAATGTGTTTTTTTGTATGTTTGTTCACATATACAGGTGTTGGAGAATGAAACTGAAACACCTGCTTTTAGAGCACAATAATTGATTGTGGTGACGGACAGTTCTGGTGGAAACAGGAGAGTTGAGGTGCACATTGAATTCTGCGTGATTTGATCAGTCGTGGTTTTATGTTTATTGGATACAATCCGGGTTAGCACCCGAACATCCCTTTCAGACAGCTTCCTCTTACAGCGTCCACAGTTAATCCTGTTGGATGTGGTTGGTTCTTCTTGGTGGTATGCTGACATTACCCTGGATACCGTGGCTCTTGATGCATCACAAAGACTTGCTGTCTTGGTCACAGATGCTTTAGCAAGACGTGCACCAACAATTTCTCCTCTTTTGAACTCTGGTATGTCTCCCATAATGTTGTGAGCATTGTAATATTTAGAGCAGAACTGTGCTCTTACCCTGCTAATTGAACCTTCACACTCTGCTCTTACTGGTGCAATGTGCAATTAATGAAGATTGAACACCAGGCTGCTCCAATTTAGACATGAAACCTAAAATCCCACACTAAAATGATGACTAAAATGATGACTCTCCAGAAGGAGTATTTATTTATTTTCTTCTGTTGAAGTCGTTCGGTTGTTGATTTACTTCTGTGTTTTGGGTCGTTGTTCTGTTGCATTATCCGTCCTCTGTTGAGCTTCAGTTGGAGGACAGATGGTCTTAAGTTTTACTGCAAAATGTAAACTTGGTAAACTTGGGAATTCAATCCATCCAGACCCTGAGGCAGCAAAGCAAAGCAGCCCCAAACCGAGATGCTCCCTCCACCATGTTTCACAGTCGGGATGAGGTTTTGATGATGTGTGCTGTGCGTTGTGTGTGGTTTTCTTCCAAACAACTCAGTTTTGGTTTCATCTGTCCACAGTATATTTAGCCAGTACTGCTGTGGAACATCCAGGTGCTCTTTTGCAAACTTCAAATGTACAGCAATATATATATATTTTTTGGACAGCAGTGGCTTCCTCCATGGTGTCCTCCCACCAACTTTTTATTTAATGTTTTTCTTATTGTAGATTTGTCAATAAAAAGTGAGCATGTGCCAGAGATTTCTGTATTCAGTCTTCAGCTGACACTCTAGGATTCTTCCTCACCTCATTGATCATTCTGCACTGCTGTGCTCTTACAGTCATCTTTACAGGACTTTACCACGCCTAGAGAGAGTAGCAGCAACAGTGCTGAACTTTCTCCATTTGTAGAGCGTCTGTCTTACCGTGGACACATGAACATCAAGACTTTTAGAGATACTTTTGTAACCCTTTCCAGCTTCATGCAAGTCAACAATTATTGAACGCAGGTTTTCTGAGAGCTTGATCTTTTGTGTGAGGCATGATTCACATCAAGCAATGCTTCTTAAGAACAGCAAACTCTAAACTGATGTGTTGGTGTTTTTTATAGGGCAGGACAGCTTTAACCAACACATCCAATCACATCTCATCACATCCTGCCTCCAATTAGCTCTTAGAAAAGATTATCTATTAGTCTAGAGCAGGGGTGTCCAAACTTTTTTGTTGGGGGCCAGAAGGAGACATATGTTTGAAGTCACGGGCCACAGACTCTGTAATAAAACAAATAATAAAATATACCACTTTAAATAATACTTTTTTCCAGTGTTGTGTAAACTAAGATTTTTCCAATTGATGTTTAATTTCCTGATGTCACTTAATATAAAACTCCTTAATTACGGCAACTTTTAGACTCTTTTACCCCGTTTTTCTGCGCTAGAAATGCGCACTCTCTCCGCTTTTAGACTCTTTGCCCCGTTTTTCTGCGCTAGAAATGCGCACTCTCTCCGCTTTTAGACTCTTTGCCCCGTTTTTCTGCGCTAGAAATGCGCACTCTCTCCGCTTTTAGACTCTTTAGCCCCTTTTTCTGCCCTAGAAATGCGCACTCTCTCCGCTTTTAGACTCTTTGCCCCGTTTTTCTGCGCTAGAAATGCGCACTCTCTCTGCTTTTAGACTCTTTAGCCCCTTTTTCTGCCCTAGAAATGTGCACTCTCTCCGCTTTTAGACTCTTTGCCCCGTTTTTCTGCGCTAGAAATGCGCACCCTCTCCGCTTTTAGACTCTTTAGCCCCTTTTTCTGCCCTAGAAATGTGCACTCTCTCCGCTTTTAGACTCTTTGCCCTGTTTTTCAGCGCTAGAAATGCGCACTCTCTCTGCTTTTAGACTCTTTGGCCCGTTTCTGACACCTAGCGTTCAAACTTTGAATCTAACATTATAAAAACCTGCTTAACAGCGGGCCAACTTTCATTCTATTTCTAAAATACCTCGCGGGCCGCTCCAAAAAAGGAAACGGGCTGCAAATGGCCCACGGGCCGTAGTTTGGACACCCCTGGTCAAGGGGTTCACATACATTTTCCCCTCACTGTAAATATTAACATGTTGTGTTCAATAAAACCATGCAAACATGTCATTTATTGTGTGGTTTTAGTTTAATCAGTTTAATCAGCTTAATTACACTTTGGACGCACCACGTTTTCACGGAGATCCACGTTAAAAACAGCGAGTAGAAATGGAGGAGCTACTGAACGTTGTGATGTCATGTGACCAAGAAAAAAACTAAAAACTCACTGGTCCTCCTGTTTTTACAATTTTAGTCCGGATGCAGGAGTTTTATCACTGAGTAGAAGTGTGAAATATACACTATACACCGTTACTAAACATTTCACTATATATATATATATATATTGATTTCTGAAGGTGATGCTGCTGTGGATGGTGGTGTTTTGATGGATGTGTTTTACGCCGCCTGTATTAATATTCTACTGCTGATTTACACAGGAAAACACCTTCTAATCACTTTAAACATCTAATCAATAACTGCCCCCGTATTAACTGTACAGTAGCCCTGCTGCCCATCACTCACCCTTAATTACCATCCACACACACACACACACACTCGCACACACACTCACACACACACACACACACACTCACACACACATTTTCACATTTTGTTTCCTTACAACCACAAACTTAAATGTGTTTTATTGAGATTTTAGATGATAAAGCAACACAAATTAGCACATAAATGTGAAGTGGAATGAAAATTATACATGGTTCTCAAAACTTTAATCAAATAAAAATCTGAAAGGTGTAACGGGCAAAAGTATTCATCCCCCCATATCAATACTTAGTAGCTCTACCTTTCTCTGCAGTTACAACTACAGGTCTTTTTTGTTTTTTTCGTCTCTACCAGCTTTGATCATCTAGAGATTTTATATAGATTATTTCCTCCATTCTTCT
>NC_064414.1:56860000-56880000 GCF_023375975.1 Astyanax mexicanus
TTTTCAGTTACAGCAGAATTCACACTTTTAATCCCAGAAAAACAAACGCTCTTATTTACCTTTTAAAAGCCGATTACTGTTGTTTTGCTGTTTTCTCTGGTTTTGAGAGCTCGGCTCTGACTCGGCTCAGGGCTGGTGACGTCATGGGCCCTGCATGGTTTAATATTGTGATATATATTGTGGAAAAAAAGAATATCTGCAATGTAAAAAAGGCAGGAAACGCAGTAATGCTATTGGTCAGTGGTGTTGAGCTCGGAGTGAAGACTCGTATGTTAATCTTGGTGAGAGCTGGAAGTGAATCTGTTGATTGTGGTGATTTCAGTTGAATTATGGGTAATTTTACAGGACGTTATCTCTGGATCCGGTACCGAGACCGGTCCTGATTCGCCGAGCCGCTGATTGTGTGAGACAGACGGTAATCATGTGACCTGAGGGACTTCTCCAATCCCCTCACACTGATTAATTCATCAACTCCCAGTAACTCACCACCAATCACAACTGCCCCGCCCACCGTGCACACGTGTGTGTGTGTGTGTGTGTGTGTGTGTGCGTGTGTGTGTGCGTGTGTGTGCGTCTGTGTCTGTGTGCGTGAGCGCAAATGCATAAACCTCCTCATTCATCAATTACCCAGAATCCCCCAGCCCGTGTCAGGATGAGCAGGAGGGACTGACGCTCACGCTCTGGGTGCCACGGCAACGACACCAGGAAAACCAATCAATCAACACACACATGCACACACACATGCACACACACACACACACACACACACACGACCTGCCAGAGACACACACTGAGTTTCACATCTTGTCAGTATGACGGCCCATACTGTATAATATTCACTATATGTATAATGTGTGTATATATATATGTATATAGTCCCATATATATATATATTTAATATATGTTTTATGTATAATGTATATAAAATATAATATTCATCTTAATGGACAGTTATTGATTTCATTACATAGTAACATGAGTTGAATTGAGTTAAATGATATAAATTGAGTTAAATGAGATTAATATAGGTAAATGAGTTAATTTGAATTAAATGAGATGAATTGAGTTAAATGAGTTGAACTGAGTTGGAGGCAATTCATTTGAGTTCAGTTCGGCTGTGCTAAATTAATCTAAATGCAGTTTGATACAGTTAAGTTATGTTGGATTAAGATGAGTTGGTTTGAGTTTACAAGAGTTAATTGTAATTGAGTTGAGTTTTGTGGAAATAAGTTGGGTTAGACTGAAATCAATAATTTTAAACTGAGTTAAATTCAGTTAATTCTGTTTTAGATGAGTTCAAGTAAATATATTTGAGTTTAGCCTAAATGAGTTAGGTTGAACTCAATTTAATTCAATTAATGTAAGTTCAGATCAGTTTATATGAGTTGAGTTGAGGTAAACTGATTTAAGATCAGTTTAAATTGGTTTAATTAAATGTATTAGTTCATTAGCTCATTTGAACTGATTTAAGTGGATTTGAGTTTTAACCCAGTTGAACTGAGGTAAACTGATTTAAATTGAATTCAGACGTATTCAAATTCAAATACATAAGTTTAACCAAAATGAGTTAAAATCATCAATTTGAGTTTAGTTCCGTTAAACTGATTTAAGTTAAATAAGTTCAATTCACTTACACGAGTTCAAATTAAGTTGATTTCAGTTTACGTGTGTTAAACTGAGTTGAAGTCAGTTAATTTGAGTTGAGTTAAAATGAAACGAGTTAAATTAATTTAAGTTCATTTGAAGGCTTTAATTACCGTTTCCTTTCCCCCCATACTCTCTCTCTCTCTCTCTCTCTCTCTCTCTCTCTCTCTCTCTCTCTCTCTCTCTCTCTCTCTCTCTCTCTCTCTCTCTCTCTCTCCTCGTGTGGGTTAGAGTGATGGAGTTATGGTGATAAATGGAAAATGGAGGAAATGACAAAAACATAATTACATAAAAACGAATAATTAATAAAGACTAATTAGTGATTAGTTATCAGTTGTTTCAGCGTTGTTCTGTATTAATTTATCTCCATCCATCAACTGAAGAAAAGCTCATCCACACAGCATGATGCTGCCGCCACCATGTTTCACAGTGGGGATGATTCAGGCTGTTTAGCGCTTTTTTAGGGCAAAAACTTTGGTCTGATCTGATCATGTTTACTGTGTTTATACATGACTTCAGTGATTAGTTATCAATTAGTGTGTGTGTGTGTGTGTGAGTGTGTGTATGTGCGTGAGTGTGTGTGAGTGTGTGAGGCCGTGTCCTCTCCTCGTATCCGTGCTACCTGCCCATGAGTGAGTGTGAGTGTGTGTGTGTGTGAGAGTGTGTGTGTGTGTGTGTGTGTGTGTGCTGCTCAGCCTGTCACACTGCATCAGTGCTCCGCTGATTACTTCCAGCTCGTCTCCTTCGTCAGGAAATGATTCTGACACACACACACACACACACACACACTCGCGCACACACACACACACACACACTCACGCACACACACTCTCACACCGGCTCTCCCACATCAATATGCGTAGCGAGAAAAACGCCAGACAGGAAATAAATAATGAAAGAGGAGGGCGAGCTACATCTCTCTCTCTCTCTCACACACACTCTCACACACACTCTCTCACACACACACACACACACTCTCACACACACACACACACACACTCACACTCTCACACACACACACTCTCTCACACACTCTCTCACACACACACACACACACACTTCCCTGTCTCTTCCTACACTCATCTTAATATCAACCTCTCTCATTTTTCTCTTTTTGAGTTTTAATCTCTCTGTTCTTAATTCTACTCAATTCTATTACAGCTCAGATCTGTTCTCACCTTCTCTCATCTCTACCTCACCTTACAATCTCATCTATATCTCATTTTACCTCACACCCCTGTCCTAACCTTATCCTTACCTCACCTCTGCCTTTCCTTTACTCTGAAACTGTCTCTGTCTCAATCTCATCTCTACCTCACTTTACAGTCTCAACTTTATCTTTACCTCACCTTTAAACTCTTTATCTCTACCCCTCATCACTGTCTCATCTCTATCATATTTCTACCTCACCTTTCATTCCTTTTTTCCTAATATCTACCTCACCTCAGTCATTTCTCTCCCTCAGTTTACCTCACATCACAGCCCTCTATCAACCTTATCTTTACCTCACCTCTCAACCTCAACTCTGCCTCTCCTTTACTCTGCAACACAGTCTCATCTCTGTCTCATCTCTACCTCACCTTACAGTCTCATCTCTACCTCACCTTACAGTCTCATCTCTACCTCACCTTACAGTCTCATCTCTACCTCACCTTACAGTCTCATCTCTACCTCACCTTACAGTCTCACCTCTACCTCACCTTACATTTTCATCTCTACCGTATCCATCTTCAAAGTCTTCATCTTCACCCTTCATCATAGTCCTATCTCTATCTCATTTCTACCTCACCTTACATGAAACCTCACCTTTTGACCAATTTCAATCTCATGTCTACCTCACCTTCACATCCTATTCTCTCTTATTTCTACCTCACCCTTGAACCCATCTCAACCTCATGTCTGCCTCACCTTAATTCACCTGATCTTATTCTTAACTTTATTGTAACTCACTGTAAAACACTTTCACAATTATAATACACTTTTTATTTTAACCTCACACACCTACCTCACATCTACCTCACCTACAGCCTCACCTCTACATTTACCAAACACCAACCAACACTCCCCTATTATCACAGTGAATGTGATTGCAGTGAATTAATTAAACTTATTTACTAAATTTGATAATCCGTACACACACACACACACACTCACACACACACAAACATACACACACACACACACACGCACACACACACACGCACACACAGATTTCTTACTTCCTCTTCTCCCCAGGGATGTGTGTGTGTGTGTGTGTGTGTGAGACTGTTTGTGTGTGTGTGTGTGTGTGTGTGTGTGTGTGTGTGTGTGTGTGTGTGTGTGTGTGTGTGTGTGAGACTGTTTGTGTGTGTGCGTGTGTGACTGTGAGTGTGTGTGTGTGTGTGTGTGTGTGTGTGTGTGTCAGGAAAATGTCATCACATGGCTCTGTTCCAGCTGCAGCTGTGTGAGCTCCTCCCTGAAGGGATTAGTGAGAGATCAGTGTGTAACTGCAGAGGGATTCACTTTACTACCTCACCTTTACCTCACCTTACAGCCTCTCCTTTACCTCACCTTACTACCTCACCTTTACCTCACCTTACAGCCTCTCCTTTACCTCACCTTACTACCTCACCTTTACCTCACCTTACTACCTCACCTTACAGCATCTCCTTTACCTCACCTTTACCTCACCTTACCACCTCACCTTTACCTCACCTTACAGCCTCTCCTTTACCTCACCTTACTACCTCATCTTTACCTCACCTTACTACCTCACCTTACAGCATCTCCTTTACCTCACCTTGCTACCTCAACTTTACCTCACCTTACCACCTCACCTTTACCTTACCTTACAGCCTCTCCTTTACCTCACCTTACTACCTCACCTTTACCTCACCTTACTACCTCACCTTACAGCATCTCCTTTACCTCACCTTATTACCTCACCTTTACCTCACCTTACCACCTCACCTTTACCTTACCTTACAACCTCACCTTACATCCTCTCCTTTACCTCACCTTACTACCTCAACTTACTACCTCACGTTTACCTCACCTTACAACCTCACCTTACAGCCTCTCCTTTACCTCACCTTACTACCTCACCTTTACCTCACCTTTACCTCACCTTACCACCTCACCTTTACCTCACCTTACTACCTCACCTTACAACCTCACCTTACATCCTCTCCTTTACCTCACCTTACTACCTCACCTTACTACCTCAACTTACTACCTCACGTTTAACTCACCTTACAACCTCACCTTATAGCCTTTCCTTTACCTCACCTTACTACCTCACCTTACTACCTCACCTTTACCTCACCTTACCTTTACCTCACATTGCAACCTCACCTTACAGCCTCTCCTTTAACTCACCTTACTACCTCACCTTACAGCCTCACCTTACTACCTCAACTTACTACCTCACGTTTACCTCACCTTACAACCTCACCTTACAGCCTCTCCTTTACCTCACCTTACCACCTCACCTTTACCTCACCTTACCACCTCACCTTACTGCCTCTCCTTTACCTCATCTTACTACCTCTCCTTTACCTCACCTTACTACCTCACCTTTACCTCACCTTACCACCTCACCTTACAGCCTCTCCTTTACCTCATCTTACTACCTCACCTGTACCTCACCTTACTATCTCACCTTACTACCTCACCTTTACCTCACCTTACTACCTCACCTTTACCTCACTTTACTACCTCACCTTTACCTCACCTTACTACCTTACCTTTACCTCACCTTACTACCTCACTTTTACCTCCCCTTACTACCTCACCTTACACCCTCACCTTTACCTCATCTTACACCCTCACCTTTACCTTATCTTAAAAAACTCACCTTTACCTCACCTTACACCTTCAAATTTTCCTCACTTTACAACCTTACCTTTACCTAACCTTTACCTCACCATACACCTTTACCTTTACTGCCCTACCTCTACTTTAACAGCCCTCTCTTCTACCTCACCTTTCACCTTTATCTTCATTTTTACCACCCCACCTCTACATCTACTTCCAGCCTCACCTTTACCACACCTTACTACCTCACCTGACAACCTCACCTTAGAGCCTCAGCTCTACTTTTACAACCCTTATGTGTGTGTGTGTGTGTGTGTAGTGTGTGTGTGTAGTGTGTGTGTGTGTGTGTGTGTGTGTAGTGTGCGTGTGTGTGTGTGTAGTGTGTGTAGTGTGCGTGTGTGTGTGTGTAGTGTGTGTGTGTAGAGTGTGTGTGTATGTGTAGTGTGTGTGTGTGTTTGTGTAGTGTGCGTGTGTGTAGTGTGCGTGTGTGTGTGTGTAGTGTGCGTGTGTGTAGTGTGTGTGTGTGTGTGTGTGTAGTGTGTGTGTGTGTGTGTAGTGTGTGTGTGTGTAGTGTGCGTGTGTGTGTGTAGTGTGTGTAGTGTGCGTGTGTGTGTGTGTAGTGTGTGTGTAGTGTGTGTGTAGTGTGTGTAGTGTGTGTGTGTGTGTAGTGTGTGTGTGTGTGTGTGTGTGTGTAGTGTGCGTGTGTGTGTGTAGTGTGTGTAGTGTGCGTGTGTGTGTGTGTAGTGTGTGTGTGTGTAGCGTGTGTGTGTATGTGTAGTGTGTGTGTGTGTTTGTGTAGTGTGCGTGTGTGTAGTGTGCGTGTGTGTGTGTGTAGTGTGCGTGTGTGTAGTGTGTGTGTGTGTGTGTAGTGTGTGTGTGTGTGTGTGTGTGTGTAGTGTGTGTGTGTGTAGTGTGCGTGTGTGTGTGTGTGTAGTGTGTGTAGTGTGCGTGTGTGTGTGTGTAGTGTGTGTGTGTGTGTGTGTGTGTAGTGTGTGTGTGTGTAGTGTGTGTGTGTGTGTGTAGTGTGTGTAGTGTGTGTGTGTAGTGTGTGTAGTGTGTGTGTGTGTGTGTGTGTGTGGTGTGTGTAGTGTGTAGTGTGTGTGTGTAGTGTGTGTAGTGTGTGTGTGTGTGTGTGTAGGATTATAGAGTCTCTGATGTTGTGTAATCTGAGGGTCGGTGGTTCCTGATGATTTTATCACGTCGCCATCGGCAACCGTGCAGCTCAGACCCAACACTGATAACCATCCAATACCCAACACTATCCTCCTCACACTCCTCCTCTTCATCCCCCTTTCCTCACACTCCTCCTCTTCACCCTCCTCTTCCTCACACTCCTCTCCTCACACTCCTCCTCTTCTTCATCCTCCTCTCCTCTCCTCTCACTCCTCCTCTCCTCTCACTCCTCCTCATCCTCCTCTCCTCACACTCCTCCTCCTCATCCTCCTCTCCTCACACTCCTCCTCTTCCTCATCCTCCACTCCTCACACTCCTCCTCTTCATCCTCCTCTCCTCACACTCCTCCTCTTCCTCATCCTCCACTCCTCACACTCCTCCTCTTCATCCTCCTCTCCTCACACTCCTCCTCTTTATCCTCCTCTCCTCACACTCCTCCTCTTCCTCATCCTCCTCTCCTCACACTCCTCCTCTTCTCCTTTTCCTCCTCTCCTCAGACTCCTCCTCTTCCTCATTCTCCTCTCCTCACACTCCTCCTCTTCATCCTCCTCTCCTCACACTCCTCCTCTTTATCCTCCTCTCCTCACACTCCTCCTCTTCCTCATCCTCCTCTCCTCACACTCCTCCTCTTCTCCTTTTCCTCCTCTCCTCAGACTCCTCCTCTTCCTCATCCTCCTCTCCTCACACTAGTCCTCCTCATCCTCCTCTCCTCACACTCGTCCTCCTCATCCTCCTCTCCTCACACTCCTCCTCTTCCTCATCCTCCTCTCCTCACACTCGTCCTCCTCATCCTCCTCTCCTCACACTCCTCCTCTTCCTCATCCTCCTCTCCTCACACTCCTCCTCAACCTCCTCTCCTCACACTCCTCCTCTTCCTCATCCTCCTCTCCTCACACTCCTCCTCTTCCTCATCCTCCTCTCCTCACACTCCTCCTCTTCCTCATCCTCCTCTCCTCACACTCCTCCTCCTCATCCTCCTCCTCTCACACTCCTCCTCACACTCCTCCTCCTCATTCTCCTCTCCTCACACTCCTCCTCCTCATTCTCCTCTCTTCACACTCCTCCTCTCCTCACACTCCTCCTCTTCATCCTCCTCTCCTCACACTCCTCCTCTTCATCCTCCTCTCCTTACACTCCTCCTCTTCATCCTCCTCTCCTTACACTCCTCCTCCTCATTCTCCTCTCCTCACACTCCTCCTCTCCTCACACTCCTCCTCTTCATCCTCCTCTCCTCACACTCCTCATCTTCATCCTCCTCTCCTTACACTCCTCCTCATTCTCCTCTCCTCACACTCCTCCTCATCCTCCTCTCCTCACACTCCTCCTCTTCATCCTCCTCTCCTCACACTCCTCCTCTTCCTCATCCTCCTCTCCGCACACTCCTCCTCTTCATCCTCCTCTCCTCACACTCCTCCTCTTCATCCTCCTCTCCTCACACTCCTCCTCTCCTCTCCTCACACTCCTCCTCTTCATCCTCCTCTCCTCACACTCCTCCTCTTCATCTTCCTCTCCTCACACTCCTCCTCTTCATCCTCCTTTTCTCACACTCCTCCTCTTCATCCTCCTCTCCTCACGCTCCTCCACTTCATCCTCCTCTCTTCACCACACCTCCTCTCCTCATCATTCTACTCTTCTTCTTCCTTGTCTTCTCATACTCTTCCTCTCATCTGTCTCTTCCTCCTCATTTCCTCCTCTCCTCATCCTCTCCTCCTTTCCAGATTCTACTCTCCTTATTCTCCTCATTCTACACCTCCATCTCTCTCCATCCTCTCATCCTCACACTTGCTGGGGTGTGTCCGTGGTTGTTAAGGTGTGGTGCTGCAGGTGGTTGCCGGGGTGTGTAGGTGGTTGCCGGGGTGTAGGTGGTTGCTGGGGTATGTAGGTGGTTGCCGGGGTGTGTAGGTGGTTGCCGGGGTGTGTAGGTGGTTGCCGGGGTTGCCGGGGTGTGTAGGTGGTTGCCGGGGTGTGTAGGCGGTTGCCGGGGTGTGTAGGTTGTTGCCGGGGTGTGCAGGTGGTTGCCGGGGTGTGTAGGTGGTTGCCGGGGTGTGTAGGTGGTTGCCGGGGTGTGTAGGTTGTTGCCGGGGTGTGTAGGTGGTTGCCGGGGTGTGTAGGTGGTTGCCGGGGTGTGTAGGTTGTTGCCGGGGTGTGTAGGTGGTTGCCGGGGTGTGTAGGTGGTTGCCGGGGTGTGTAGGTTGTTTCCGGGGTGTGTAGGTGGTTGCCGGGGTGTGTAGGTGGTTGCCGGGGTGTGTAGGTTGTTGCCGGGGTGTGTAGGTTGTTGCCGGGGTGTGTAGGTTGTTGCCGGGGTGTGTAGGTGGTTGCCGGGGTGTGTAGGTGGTTGCCGGGGTGTGTAGGTGGTTGCCGGGGTGTGTAGGTTGTTGCCGGGGTGTGTAGGTTGTTGCCGGGGTGTGTAGGTTGTTGCCGGGGTGTGTAGGTGGTTGCCGGGGTGTGTAGGTGGTTGCCGGGGTGTGTAGGTGGTTGCAGCCTCCTACTGAGACCTTGTGGGAGGTTAATAAGGAATTGCTTACCAGTTGCCGTGGTGTTACAGATGATTTCTTTATAAATTAATACAGCCCACTGTATACATCTCTCTCTCTCTCTCTCTCTCTCTCTCTCTCTCTCTCTGTCTCTCTCTCTTTCTTTCTCTCTCCCTCTCTCTCTCTCTCTCTCTCTCTCTCTGTCAATTTTCAATTTTCAATTTTTTTTCAATTTAAAAAAGCTTTATTGGCATGAATTGCAATTAACAACTTTTGCCAAAGCAATGAAACAAGAAGTTAATATACAAAAGGTAAAAAATAAAAATCAAATACATATAATATACATACATATACATACACACATACATTAACACATCTTACATATAAAAGTAAATATAAATAAATAAATAAAAGAAAATAAATGAATAAGATATTAATAACAGTGTTCTATGTTGTAATTATTTATAAAGAGTTGTGATTAGATTGTTGATTAAGCTGATTTCTGTGGTGATGTAGAGCTGAGACGTAATTGGCTGATACTGTTATGGTCTCAGTTTCTTCTCCGAGAACGACTCTGAGTTTCTCACAGTCAGACAGAGATGGGAAAGCAGGATTGGTGAAAGTACGGCTCTCTGAGGGTCTGGTACTGTGGGCAGTACAGGAGGAAGTGGATCTCGTCCTCTATCTGCATTAGGCTGCAGTGTGGGCAGGTTCTCTCCTCTCTGGCTCTCCAGGTTTTATGGTATCTGCCTCTCTCCACCTCCAGCCCGTGATCACTAATCCTGTATTTAGTGAGGAGTTTTCTCTCCTGAACTTGTTTAATATTTAGATACTCTGCCAGGGTGATGTTACGGTTTAATGATCTGTAACAGGTTAATTTTATCTGTTGATTTATTTCATTTGTCCAAATTTGGTCATATTCGAGGGAAAGAGATTTACCAATTAGTTTGATGCTGTTTGTGGAGGAGGAGGTGGAGGGGGAGGAGGCGGGGTTTAGGGGATGAAGCTCAGTGAGTGGTTGGCTGAGCAAGCAGAGTGGGTGTGGTTTTGAGGACAGTTGATTGGCCAGAAGAGCTCTATATCTGATGGAATTTGGATTAGCCTGATTAAGTGATAGCCAGTATTTTACAGATCTTTTGCGAATATCAGTGTGCAGAGGGTAAAGGCCCAGTTCTGCTCTGCAGGCGTTATTGGAGGCGTTTCTGTGAACTCCGAGGATGTTTTTGGCAAATTCCAATTGTAATTTTTCAATAGGGTTTTTATCCCAGTTCTTTAAATCCAAGCACAATGTTGGCCCCCATATTTCACATCCATATAATAGAATTGGTTTTATTATTGAATTAAACAGTTTTATCCAAATTTTGATGGGAATGTTTATTTTACCAAATTTAGTTTTAATAGCATATAAAGCCCTTCTTGCCTTTTCACTGAGAGCTTTTACAGCCAGGCCAAAACTCCCCGATGAGCTGATTTCAATGCCCAGGTAAGTGTATGTGGTGCTGTGTTGTAGTATTTGTCCTCCGTAAGTAAACTGATATTTGTTTTCCTGAGATCTGGATTTCTTCTGGAAGATCAGGACTTTGGTTTTGCTGAGGTTTACTGTGAGAGCCCAGTTCTGGCAGTACTCCTCCAGCACTGCCAGACTCCGCTGTAAGCCCTGCTCTGAGGTGGACATTAGGACCAGGTCATCAGCGTAGAGTAAGCACTTTATTTCATTGTTGTTTAAAGTGAGGCCGGGGACGTCCGACTGCTCCAGTGTGGTTGCCAGATCATTGATATAAATATTAAATAGAGTGGGACTCAAGCTACACCCCTGTCTCACTCCACGGCTCTGTTGGAAGAATTCAGTTCTGGATTTGCCAATTCGTATTGCACATTTGTTTTTAGAATAAAGTGATTTTATTATATCAAATGTTTTCCCGCCTATTCCGTTTTGAAGAAGTTTATATAGTAAGCCTTCATGCCAAATTGAATCAAAAGCTTTATGAAAATCTACAAAGCATGTGAAGATTTTTCTTTGGTTAGGGGTGATATTTTTATTAATTATAGAATTTAAAGAGTATATATGGTCTGATGTGCGGTGTTTTGGTAAAAAACCAATTTGTGATTTGCTCAGAATTTCATGTTTCATTAGAAAGTCCATAATTCTGGCATTTATAATACTACAAAAAACTTTTCCGATGTTACTACAGACACAAATACCTCTGTAATTATTGGGGTCATATTTGTCTCCTTTTTTGTATATGGGAGAAATCAGTCCTTTGCTCCAGATCTCAGGAAAACATCCTGATTTTAAAATCAAATTAAAAAGTTTAACAAGTGCTTCTATTGCTTTGGGGTTGCATAATTTAATCATTTCATTGCTGATATTGTCTGGACCACAAGCTTTCTTAAATTTAAGCTTTTTAATTTGGTTATGGATTTCTTCATTTGTAATTGGGAAGTCAATTGGGTTTTGATAATCTTTAATAGATTTTGTTAATTCATCAAGTTTTATCTTGATTTGATTAAATTTAGGGCTATCTATTTTCTTATAAAGGTTTTCAAAGTATGATTTCCAAATTGAGGCGTTTTGAATTGGTAGTCTTCTTACATTTGAGTCAAATTTTTTATAGAGCTCCCAGAAGGAGTTGTCATTGATTGCTTGTTCGATTTGATCAAGTTTTGTTCTTAATAGTTTGGCTTTTTTGATTTTCAGGAGTGTTTTGTATTCTTTTAAAGCATTTGAATAATCAGTACGTATGTCCTGATTATTTGGGTCCCTGTGTTTTTTGTTGGATAATGTTCTTAATTTTTTCCTTGAGGTTTTACAGTCGTTATCAAACCATGGCTCTTTGGTGTGATTTAAATGGTGTGAGGTTTTCTGTATGTTTTCTGAGGAGGGGTTTGACATTTTAGCCAATGTTTCAAAAATGTTATTTATGTCATCTGTTGCATTAGATATTCCGTCAGAGTCAGGGGTGTAGCTCCTGGATAAGAAATTGTCAAGCATTTGTGTAATGCAGTGGCTATTTATATTCAATTTTAAGTTCTCAATCAATCTCTGTCTCTCTCTCTCATACACACACCAAGTGCACATCCACTAAATACCCTGTCACATGGTTCACACACACACACACACACACACACACACACACACACACACACACACTTTTCTAGCCTCTTTGTCCCCTTCCCCCTCACATCATTCAGACAACCTCCCTCTCTCCACATTATTCCTCTCTCCTTTCACTCCCTCTCTCTCTCCCTTTCTCCCTCTCTCTCCATCTCTCCGTCTTTTTTCTTTCCTCATTTTCATCCCTCCTCTCTCTCTCCCCTTCACTCTCACCCCCTTATTTTTATTTTTCCCCTCTCTCTCTCTCTCTCTCTCTCTCTCTCTCTCTCTCTCTCCTTCCGTTGAGCATCCAGTCCCCCCCTCGGTTTATTCCAGTGTGACGAGCGTTTGCTGGTGGCGTCTCCAGCCCAGCTTTACTATTCCACACCAGCACTATATATATGTTGTGTGTGTGTATATATATATACATATAAAATATTACTGAAAATAATTGCAATTACAAATATTTATTTCCTGTGTGTATTGGAACATCCCAGTTTATTATTTTTCCTACATAGTAAATGAATAGCTTAGTGATCTATCAGATTATGAAGGAACACATAATGAATCATGTAGTAACTTAAAAACAGTGTTAAACAAACTAAAATACTCTGTGAAGTATTTAGATGCTCTTATCTGGGGAGCTGTTTGTTAACTTGTGGTTTCTGAGACTGAAAACTCTGATAAACTCATCCTGTACAACAGAGGAAACTCTCGCTCTTCTATCTTTTCCTAAAGCGGTCCTGATGAGTGCCAGTTCCATCATTATAACATTTTTAATGATCTTTGCAGTGACTGCACTTGAGAATTTTTGGAATTCATCTTTTCGGACTGATTGATCTTCATTTCTTTATTTAGTTGAGTAGTTGTTTCTTTTCATAACCTGGATTCGAACATTACTGAAATATTCACTATTCACTGTATACCTGTAACTCTACCTCTTCACTACTTTACTTTAACTGATGCTCTCAAACACTTTATTAAGAGACAAGAAATTCAAGTAATTAACTCTTGATGAGTTCAGCACAGCTGTTAACTGAAAGCCTGAATTCCAGGAGACTCTACCTCATAAAGCTGACTGAGAAAATCCAGCAGAGATGTTCAAAACTCATCATTATAGAAATTATAACAAATTAGAAAACTTTGTATTTGCAGATTAGTAAAATATACTTTCATGGACTTTAAAGATGTTTACATAACAAAACAGATGTTTAAACCACTTTATTCATTTTAATAAACATACCTGTAAGTCTGATACATGCAGATGAGCTCTGCTCTGATTGGCTGGCCTGTACTGCAGAGATTCCTCTGTTGTTTTATATACTGTAGTTTATATTATATGGATTAGGGTGGAGCTGGTGGAGGTGTGGGTGTTCTGAGGGAGGAATGGAGGAGGCGTTCGCTCAGGTGATCGTAATGTTTTATTTTACAAGTGAGAATAATAAAAATTATTTCATTATTCGCTGACATCAAATTATTATCATTTTTTTTTACACTTTTTGTCTTTTTTTCTATTTGAACACATAAAAGCATCACAACAGCAATTTACAAATCCTCAGATTAATCTTCAAAACCAAAAACACATTTACACATGCAACATCAGGGCTGTAATGAGGGGGCGGAGTCTGGGGGGTTATTTTATTAATAACAAATTAATAAAGAATTACTTTAAACTTCATTACTTTTACTTTCTATACTGTTTGTGGGACGTTCCTCAGACGTTCTTTAAATTTTAAATACTGAATTTAGAAATTAATTTAATGTTTTACCAGGAAACAGAACTTATTTTCTGGTAGTTCTGTTTACTTTTGGGCAGTTTTTGTTAAAATGTGTTAAAATAAATAATAAATGATCCATACGAGTGTTTCTCCGGCGGCCTGTAGGGGGCGCACCGGAGTGAGACGGGATGCGCGAGGAGGAAAAGCAACATGTAAGACAATTTTCTGCCTTAAAATTCCAAAAAAATCTGGAAAAACGAACAAATCCAGGCGTGTTTTGGTGCGCAGATTCAGAGAGTCTGTAAAAAAACGCTGAACTCCAGACGCGAGGCGACGGCTGCCGTTTCCCTCTGCTTCCGCCGGCGACGCAACGCTCCGATAAAATCACCCAAAAAATTAAAAAATCACCCAAAAAATGAGGGATAATCACCTTCCCGATTATTGCTGCAGGTGGAAAAGCTCCCGGTGGTGGCGGCCGGGCCGGGTCACAGCGCCGCCCCGGTGGCCTCCGTCGGTATTGTTTATTAATCCCAGGTGTTGATGATTGTCTACTGAGTCCGTTACGTAAAGAACGGCTGTAACTGGAACAGCCACGACACCGAAACACGTTCATACACACCGAAAAATATACATTATGATACGGTGGAAAGGTACAATAATTACACAGGAAAAGAAATGACAGCGTAAAGCCGACGCCACGCCGTCCCTCGTCTCCGGCTCTCTCTCTCTCTCTCGCGCCGCCGCCGCTCTCGCGCCCCCTGCTGGGGTTCGGGTTCAGGTTCTGGGAGCCCCACAGGAGCTTTTAGCAGAGAGTCTGAAGGTGGCCTGGGGTCTCCTGGGTTCGGCCTAAAAGAACCACCGGAACGCCTCGCCGTTACTCACCGGCGTCCTCTAGAGGAGGAAAAGAGAACAGAGAGAGAGATAAATCAGATGATGAATCGTAGATGAATATCTTTGTCTTTATAAAACTTTTTTTCTATTTAACAGGGTCAGTGTGCACATTGATCAACATTTCAGTTTCAGTGTAAATGTTTCAGAGTTTAGCTATAAAGCTCTTTTTCATCTGTAGTTTTTTGGCAGGTTGTTGTAGAAAACAAGTGTCAACAGTTCAATAAAAATGACAAAACACCACAACATATACATAAACACAATACCACACACATTCCATAAAATATACACACGGTTATCAGTGATTAGAGGCGTGTCTTCAGTTTATATTTAATGTCAGGTTGTTTATACGTGTTCGTAACTCATTAGATTATTGGTAGATTATTCCAGTATTGCCTCCCTCTAATGGAGAAGACTGGAAAATAATGTGAGAGTATAGTGTGGGTTTTGTGGTGAGTGTGAGTGTAGTGATATAATGTGATACGTGATGGTGTGAGAGTATAGTGATACAAGTGTGATGGTGTGAGAGTATAGTGAGTGGTGAGTATAGTGATATATAAGTGTGGTGGAATATAGTGAGCATGAGGAGTGTGAGTATAGTGAGCATGAGGAGTGTGAGGTAGTATAGTGAGCGTGAGGAGTGTGAGGTAGTATAGTGAGCGTGAGGAGTGTGAGGTAGTATAGTGTGCATGAGGAGTGTGAGTATAGTAATATATAAGTGTGAGGTAGTATAGTGAGCGTGAGGAGTGTGAGGTAGTATAGTGAGTGTGAGGTAGTATAGTGAGCGTGAGGAGTGTGAGTATAGTGATATAATAGTGATGGAGTATAGTGAGCGTGAGGAGTGCGAGTATAGTGATATAATGGTGATGGAGTATAGTGAGTGTGAGGAGTGTGAGTATAGTGATATAATGGTGATGGAGTATAGTGAGTGTGAGGTAGTATAGTGCGTGTGAGGAGTGTGATGGAGTATAGTGACTGTGAGGAGTGTGAGTATAGTGATATATAATTGTGTTGGAGTATAGTGAGCGTGAGGAGTGTGAGGTAGTATAGTGAGTGTGAGGTAGTATAGTGAGCGTGAGGAGTGTGAGGTAGTATAGTGAGCATGAGGAGTGTGAGTATAGTGATATAATAGTGAGGTAGTATAGTGCGTGTGAGGAGTGTGAGTATAGTGATATAATAGTGAGGTAGTATAGTGAGCATGAGGAGTGTGAGTATAGTGATATAATAGTGAGGTAGTATAGTGAGCGTGAGGAGTGTGAGTATAGTGATATAATAGTGAGGTAGTATAGTGCGTGTGAGGAGTGTGAGTATAGTGATATAATAGTGAGGTAGTATAGTGCGTGTGAGGAGTGTGAGTATAGTGATATAATAGTGAGGTAGTATAGTGAGCAAGAGGAGTGTGAGTATAGTGATATAATAGTGAGGTAGTATAGTGCGTGTGAGGAGTGTGAGTATAGTGATATAATAGTGAGGTAGTATAGTACGTGTGAGGAGTGTGAGTATAGTGATATAATAGTGAGGTAGTATAGTGCGTGTGAGGAGTGTGAGTATAGTGATATAATAGTGAGGTAGTATAGTGCGTGTGAGGAGTGTGAGTATAGTGATATAATAGTGAGGTAGTATAGTGCGTGTGAGGAGTGTGAGTATAGTGATATAATAGTGAGGTAGTATAGTGCGTGTGAGGAGTGTGAGTATAGTGATATAATAGTGAGGTAGTATAGTGCGTGTGAGGAGTGTGAGTATAGTGATATAATAGTGAGGTAGTATAGTGCGTGTGAGGAGTGTGAGTATAGTGATATTATAGTGATGGAGTATAGTGCGTGTGAGGTAGTATAGTGCGTGTGAGGAGTGTGATGGAGTATAGTGACTGTGAGGAGTGTGAGTATAGTGATATATAATTGTGTTGGAGTATAGTGAGCGTGAGGAGTGTGAGGTAGTATAGTGAAAGTGAGGTAGTATAGTGAGCGTGAGGAGTGTGAGGTAGTATAGTGAGCATGAGGAGTGTGAGTATAGTGATATAATAGTGAGGTAGTATAGTGCGTGTGAGGAGTGTGAGTATAGTGATATAATAGTGAGGTAGTATAGTGAGCATGAGGAGTGTGAGTATAGTGATATTATAGTGATGGAGTATAGTGAGTGTGAGGTAGTATAGTGCGTGTGAGGAGTGTGATGGAGTATAGTGACTGTGAGGAGTGTGAGTATAGTGATATATAATTGTGTTGGAGTATAGTGAGCGTGAGGAGTGTGAGGTAGTATAGTGAGTGTGAGGTAGTATAGTGAGCGTGAGGAGTGTGAGGTAGTATAGTGAGCATGAGGAGTGTGAGTATAGTGATATAATAGTGAGGTAGTATAGTGCGTGTGAGGAGTGTGAGTATAGTGATATAATAGTGAGGTAGTATAGTGAGCATGAGGAGTGTGAGTATAGTGATATAATAGTGAGGTAGTATAGTGCGTGTGAGGAGTGTGAGTATAGTGATATAATAGTGAGGTAGTATAGTGCGTGTGAGGAGTGTGAGTATAGTGATATAATAGTGATGGAGTATAGTGCGTGTGAGGAGTGTGAGTATAGTGATATAATAGTGAGGTAGTATAGTGAGCAAGAGGAGTGTGAGTATAGTGATATAATAGTGAGGTAGTATAGTGCGTGTGAGGAGTGTGAGTATAGTGATATAATAGTGAGGTAGTATAGTGCGTGTGAGGAGTGTGAGTATAGTGATATAATAGTGAGGTAGTATAGTGCGTGTGAGGAGTGTGAGTATAGTGATATAATAGTGAGGTAGTATAGTGCGTGTGAGGAGTGTGAGTATAGTGATATAATAGTGAGGTAGTATAGTGCGTGTGAGGAGTGTGAGTATAGTGATATAATAGTGAGGTAGTATAGTGCGTGTGAGGAGTGTGAGTATAGTGATATAATAGTGAGGTAGTATAGTGCGTGTGAGGAGTGTGAGTATAGTGATATAATAGTGAGGTAGTATAGTGAGCATGAGGAGTGTGAGTATAGTGATATAATAGTGAGGTAGTATAGTGAGCATGAGGAGTGTGAGTATAGTGATATAATAGTGAGGTAGTATAGTGAGCATGAGGAGTGTGAGTATAGTGATATAATAGTGAGGTAGTATAGTGCGTGTGAGGAGTGTGAGTATAGTGATATAATAGTGAGGTAGTATAGTGCGTGTGAGGAGTGTGAGTATAGTGATATAATAGTGAGGTAGTATAGTGCGTGTGAGGAGTGTGAGTATAGTGATATAATAGTGAGGTAGTATAGTGCGTGTGAGGAGTGTGAGTATAGTGATATAATAGTGAGGTAGTATAGTGCGTGTGAGGAGTGTGAGTATAGTGATATAATAGTGAGGTAGTATAGTGCGTGTGAGGAGTGTGAGTATAGTGATATAATAGTGAGGTAGTATAGTGCGTGTGAGGAGTGTGAGTATAGTGATATAATAGTGAGGTAGTATAGTGCGTGTGAGGAGTGTGAGTATAGTGATATAATAGTGAGGTAGTATAGTGCGTGTGAGGAGTGTGAGTATAGTGATATAATAGTGAGGTAGTATAGTGCGCGTGAGGAGTGTGAGTATAGTGATATAATAGTGAGGTAGTATAGTGAGCATGAGGAGTGTGAGTATAGTGATATAATAGTGAGGTAGTATAGTGAGCATGAGGAGTGTGAGTATAGTGATATAATAGTGAGGTAGTATAGTGAGCATGAGGAGTGTGAGTATAGTGATATAATAGTGAGGTAGTATAGTGCGTGTGAGGAGTGTGAGTATAGTGATATAATAGTGAGGTAGTATAGTGCGTGTGAGGAGTGTGAGTATAGTGATATAATAGTGAGGTAGTATAGTGCGTGTGAGGAGTGTGAGTATAGTGATATAATAGTGAGGTAGTATAGTGCGTGTGAGGAGTGTGAGTATAGTGATATAATAGTGAGGTAGTATAGTGCGTGTGAGGAGTGTGAGTATAGTGATATAATAGTGAGGTAGTATAGTGCGTGTGAGGAGTGTGAGTATAGTGATATAATAGTGAGGTAGTATAGTGCGTGTGAGGAGTGTGAGTATAGTGATATAATAGTGAGGTAGTATAGTGAGCATGAGGAGTGTGAGTATAGTGATATAATAGTGAGGTAGTATAGTGAGCATGAGGAGTGTGAGTATAGTGATATAATAGTGAGGTAGTATAGTGAGCGTGAGGAGTGTGAGTATAGTGATATAATAGTGAGGTAGTATAGTGCGTGTGAGGAGTGTGAGTATAGTGATATAATAGTGAGGTAGTATAGTGCGTGTGAGGAGTGTGAGTATAGTGATATAATAGTGAGGTAGTATAGTGCGTGTGAGGAGTGTGAGTATAGTGATATAATAGTGATGGAGTATAGTGCGTGTGAGGAGTGTGAGTATAGTGATATAATAGTGATGGAGTATAGTGCGTGTGAGGAGTGTGAGGTGGTGTAATTCACGCTGCTGTAGACCGGAGGAGCTGAGGACTTGCAGACGCACCAAAATAATAATTACGGCTCGGCAGCGACTCGCCGTCAAATTCCCAACGAGCGACAATGAGGCGTTTAATTACGGCGTCTCCATCTGCGGCGGAGAGGAACAGCGTCTCCACCCGAGCTACAGACACCCCCACCCCCCAAAACCTCGCCCCCCCCGCCGCCTGCCGCTCGCTCCACACTCATTTGGCAGTCAGCACATAAAACACTGAGGTTCCTGGCAATCTCCGTGACCAATTAGCGCACCGGGGGATTATTTGTGCGACGGAGGGAATTACTGTACGCTGATCAGAACTGAAATCACTCCGACCTGCTTACCGGCACGCTAACGCTAACGTCTCTCTCTGCACCTGATGAGACTTTAAATGTGCAGCTAATGGTGCAGCAATGGGCTTTTTACCCCGTCTACTACCCCTGCAGTATTAAACCCGCAGTACTGCAGAAAATATCAACAAAAATATACCTTTATACCATCCATAACAAAAATACATACAGAACAAATTTTAGGTATAGATGGGTATGGATTGCGGTGAGTATTAAAAGGGTATGGATTAATTTGAATGTAGACGTGCATTAGTAATGTTGGGTATAGAGGGGTTATGGGTAAATATGATTATATGATATATGAGTATAAGTAATGTTGGGTATAGAGGGTTATGGGTATAGATGATTATATGATATAAGAGTATATATAAGTGTGGTTTTGATGTGTGTAATCTGCTGGTTTG
>NC_064414.1:56885000-56915000 GCF_023375975.1 Astyanax mexicanus
TGTGAATTTTTCTTTTGATAAAAACAGTATAAAAGTAGAACCCTGATGTGATAATTAGGGGTGGGTGATATGGCACCATATTTCAGGGTATAATATCAATAATCACCATATTCAAAAATGTTGCAGGGGATATTGTTGTGTATGATATGATATGGCACTGAGATATCTCTATTATATTTCCTATATAAATGCGTGCGGTGGAAAAAAAATAGTGCTCCTTTCTTATCAATGATACAAGTAACACCCAATAAAACACAAGATACCACAGCAACCACCTAACAACACCCGAGACCACCAAACTTGCACCAAGCTTTTCCAGGAAATGCACACTTAAATTGATTTATTTTAGTGTACGTTATAAATATATATCTAAATTAGTTTTTTGTTATTTTATTTTTTATTGTTTGACTGTTTTAAATACAGTACACAGATTAGAGTTATTGTTTTAATAATTCTTCAGCTCATTTCAGATTTTAAAATCAGAATTGGTCACAAAACAGCCCCACTCAGATTCACAAAGGATACCGTTTCATACCCTCTCTCTCTCTCTCTCTCTCTCTCTCTCTCTCTGTCTCTCTCTCTCTCTCTCTCTCTCTCTCTCTCTCTCTCTCTCTGTCTCTCTCTCTCTGTCTCTGTCTCTCTCTCTCTCTCTCTCTCTCTCTCTCTCTGCATGTGGGTATTATTTATTAAAGTGTGGACGCAGATTCAGGCCACCTTCCACAACCGCATCACTTTAGAGCAAATTCTGACAGGTCTTTCAGAAATAAATAAATAATCCTCTCGCTCTCTCTCTCCCTCTCTCTCTCTCTCTCTCTCTCTTTTGCTCTCTCTCTCTCTCTCTCTCTCTCTCTCTTTTGCTCTCTCTCTCTCTCTCTCTCTCTCTCTCTCTCTCTCTCTCTCTGAGTCAGAACCTCCTCCTCTTCCTCTCGCGCCGTAATTGCGAACACATTTCACACTCCAGCTCGCCCGCAGCCTCACCGGAAAAAAAGCCAGAAAAACTCAAGAACACCGTAAGGTCAGCCAATCCAGCGCCACTTCCCTCCTCATCACACTGCGCCGCCACCGTCCAATCACTTCAGCCGCTGAGACTGCCACAGAGACTGCCACAGAGACCACCACAGCGACTGCCACAGAGACCGCCACAAAGACTGCCACAGAGACCGCCACAGAGACTGCCACAGAGACTGCCACAGCGACTGCCACAGACTGCCACAAAGACCGCCACAGAGACCGCCACAAATACTGCCACAGCGACTGCCACAGAGACCGCCACAGAGACCGCCACAAAGACTGCCACAAATACTGCCACAGACTGCCACAGAGACCGCCACAGAGACCGCCACAGCGACCGCCACAGAGACCGCCACAGAGACTGCCACAGAGACTGCCACAAAGACCGCCTCAAAGACTGCCACAGAGAGCGCCACAGAGACCGCCACAAAGACTGACACAGAGACTGCCACAGAGACCGCCACAGCGACTGCCACAGAAACTACCACAGAGACTGCCACAGCGACTGCCACAGAGACTGACACAAAGACATTCACAAAGACTGCCACAGAGACTGCCACAGAGACCGCCACAAAGACTGCCACAAAGACTGCCACAGAGACTGACACAGAGACTGCCACAGAGACCGCCACAGCGACTGCCACAGAAACTACCACAGAGACTGCCACAGCGACTGCCACAGAGACTGACACAAAGACATTCACAAAGACTGCCACAGAGACTGCCACAGAGACTGCCACAAAGACTGCCACAAAGACTGCCACAGAGACTGCCACAAAGACTGACACAGAGACTGACACAGAGACCGCCACAGAGACCGCCACAGAGACTGCCACAGAGACTGCCACAGAGACTGCCACAAAGACTGACACAGAGACTGACACAAATATATTTCCACCAATATGGTCTCCATGATTGTCAAAGCCCATCACAAACACAGCCACAAAGACCACCTCAGAGACAGCCACAACACAGTGCAAAAAACAGCACAAAAACTACTGTAAGACAATGCAAAGACCAGCACAAAGACTGCCACAACACAGTGCAAAAAACAGCACAAAGACTGCTGTAAGACACTGCAAAGACCAGCTCAAAGACTGCCACAAGACAGTGCAAAGTCCAGCTTAAAGACTGCCACAAGACAGTGCAAAGAAAAGCACAAAGACTGACACAAGACACTGCAAAGACCAGCACAAAGACTGCCACAATACAGTGCCAACACAAGCTCAAAGACTGCTACAAGACAATGCAAAGACCAGCTCAAAGACTGCTACAAGAAAATGCAATGACCAGCTCAAAGACTGCCACAAGACAGTGCAAAGATGAGCTCAAAGACTACCACAAGACTATGCAAAGACTGCTACAAGACAATGCAAACACCAGCTCAAAGACTACAACAAGACAGTGCAAAGTCCAGCTTAAAGACTGCCACAAAAAGTGCAAAGAAAAGCACAAAGACTGACACAAGACACTGCAAAGACCAGCACAAAGACTGCCACAAGACAGTGCCAACACCAGCTCAAAGACTGCTACAAGACAATGCAAAGACCAGCTCAAAGACTGCTACAAGAAAATGCAATGACTAGCTCAAAGACTGCCACAAGACAGTGCAAAGATGAGCTCAAAGACTACCACAAGACTATGCAAAGACCAGCTCAAAGACTGCTACAAGACAATGCAAAGACCAGCTCAAAGACTACCACAAGACAATGCAAAGACCAGCTTAAAGACTGCCACAAGACAATTCAAAGATCAGCTCAAAGACTGCCACAAGACAATGCAAAGACCAGCTCAAAGACTACCACAAGACAGTGCAAAGACCAGCTCAAAGACTGCTACAAAACAATGCAAAGACCAGCTCAAAGACTGCCACAAGACAATGCAAAGACCAGCTCAAAACTACCACAAGACAATGCAAAGACCAGCTCAAAGACTACCACAAGACAGTGCAAAGACCAGCTCAAAGACTACCACAAGACAGTGCAAAGACCAGCTCAAAGACTGCCACAAGACAATGCAAAGACCAGCTCAAAGACTGCTACAAGACAATGCAAAGACCAGCTCAAAGACTGCCACAAGACAGTGCAAAGTCCAGCTCAAAGACTGCTACAAAACAATGCAAAGACCAGCTCAAAGACTGCCACAAGACAATTCAAAGATCAGCTCAAAGACTGCTACAAGACAATGCAAAGTCCAGCTCAAAGACTACCACAAGACAGTGCAAAGACCAGCTCAAAGACTGCCACAAGACCGTGCAAAGTCCAGCTCAAAGACTGCTACAAGACAATGCAAAGACCAGCTCAAAGACTGCCACAAGACAGTGCAAAGACCAGCTCAAAGACTGCCACAAGACAATTCAAAGATCAGCTCAAAGACTGCTACAAGACAATGCAAAGTCCAGCTCAAAGACTACCACAAGACAGTGCAAAGACCAGCTCAAAGACTGCCACAAGACAGTGCAAAGTCCAGCTCAAAGACTGCCACAAGACAGTGCAAAGACCAGCTCAAAGACTACCACAAGACAGTGCAAAGACCAGCTCAAAGACTGCCACAAGACAATGCAAAGACCAGCTCAAAGACTGCCACAAGACAGTGCAAAGACCAGCTCAAAGACTGCCACAAGACACTGCAAAGACCAGCTCAAAGACTGCCACAAGACAGTGCAAAGTCCAGCTCAAAGACTGCCACAAGACAGTGCAAAGACCAGCTCAAAGACTACCACAAGACAGTGCAAAGACCAGCTCAAAGACTGCCACAAGACAATGCAAAGACCAGCTCAAAGACTGCCACAAGACAGTGCAAAGACCAGCTCAAAGACTGCCACAAGACAATGCAAAGACCAGCTCAAAGACTGCTACAAGACAGTGCAAAGACCAGCTCAAAGACTGCCACAAGACAGTGCAAAGACCAGCTCAAAGACTACCACAAGACAGTGCAAGGATCAGCTCAAAGACTACCACATGACAATGCAAAGACCAGCTCAAAGACTGCCACAAGACAGTGCAAAGACCAGCTCAAAGACTGCCACAAGACAATGCAAAGTCCAGCTCAAAGACTGCCACAAGACAATGCAAAGACCAGCTCAAAGACTGCTACAAGACAGTGCAAAGACCAGCTCAAAGACTGCCACAAGACAGTGCAAAGACCAGCTCAAAGACTGCCACAAGACAATGCAAAGTCCAGCTCAAAGACTGCCACAAGACAATGCAAAGACCAGCTCAAAGACTGCTACAAGACAGTGCAAAGACCAGCTCAAAGACTGCTACAAAATCAATAAAATATACTGAAAATATTTAAAATAAGATAAAAAATAATTAATACAAAATAAAAACTCATTTAAAACACAATCAAAGGCTTTCTAATAGTGCACATTTTAATACACTAGATAGGACCTTACCAAGATGTAACCTAGATATAAATAATAATATCCTAATAATAATAATAGAATAGTAATAAATAATAGAATAATATGCCAATTAGGCATATTTTTAGCAGTAGGGTATTTTAATTTTCATCCCTGACTCTTATTAATTTAAGTTATATACCTGATTTGATCATTTTCCGTATAATCCCTGCTAAAGTTTTAGCTGAAGGAGACCTAAAGAAGGTCAGTGCATGTTTCTGGAAAAACAAAAAAGTGGGTGTGGCATCGCGATGTTGGGTCATAAATGACGATGGTGATGATATCGTCCATCAGCGAAACCCTAATACACACTCATCCACACTCACTAATACTTTTATATACACTGATTCACAATCACTAATCCAGTTATACACACTGATTCACACTCACTAATACAGTTCAACAAACGTATTCACACTCACTTTTACAGTTATACACACTTGCTAATATGGTTGTACACACTGATGCACTCACTAATGCAGTTATGCACTGATTCACACTCACTAATACAGTTCAATAAACGTATTCACATTCACTAATGCAGTTATACACACTGATTCACATTCATTGGCACTAATTTACACCATAGTTGTTTGGTGGTGGACTGTGCTGTGTACAGTGAGGGACGGTTTAAGCCAGGCTGGGTTCTGTGTGCGGTAGTGTGCGGTAGTGTGCGTTGGTGTGCAGGCGGTGTGCGGTGAGCTCTAACTGATGGGTTATATATTGCCTGTCACTTTGTTCTGCAGGAATATTGGGGCGGAGCCGAGCTCAAACCTGGAAGGTAAAGCAATCCATCACCGAGCTCACGCTCACGGAGATCTCATCACCACGCCGCCGGCCAATATCCCCCAACACCCCCAATACGCACACTACACACACACACTCTCACCACACACACTGACTACACACACACCACACAGTAACACTTATTATTTATATTTAAAATAAGCAGAACGACAGTGTTTATGACATCTGCTCTGGAACTCTTATCTATATGATAGCGGATGGTGCGGTAGCTGAGTGGATGGTGCGGTAGCTGACAGTGTGGTAGCAGCACCCAATGAACCATCACACTGCATCACACAGCATCACACTGCCCAAAAAACATCACACAGCATCACACCACCCAATAAACCATTACACAGCATCACACTGCCCAAAAAAACATCACACAGCATCAGACCGCCTAATAAACCATCACACACTATCACACAGCATCAGACCGCCTAATAAACCATCACACACTATCACACAGCATCAGACCGCCTAATAAACCATCACACACTATCACACAGCATCAGACCGCCTAATAAACCATCACACACTATCACACAGCATCAGACCGCCTAATAAACCATCAATCAGCATCACACCAACCAATAAGCCATCACACAACATTACACTGCCTAGTACACCATCACACTGCCTTATACACCATCACATTGCATCACACAGCATCACACTGCCTAATACATCATCACACTGAATTACAGTGCATCACACTTCCTAATACACCATGACACAACATCACACAGCATCACACAGAATCACACTGCTTAATACACCATCACACAGCATCACACTACATCACACCACCCAATAAACCATCACACTGGATCACACTGCCTAATACATCATCACACTGAATTACAGTGCATCACACTTCCTAATACACCATCACACAACATCACACTGCAACACACAGCATCACACTGCCTAATACACCATCACACAGCATCACACTGCCTAATACACCATCACACTGCATCACACCACCCAATAAACCATCACACTACCTAATACACCATCACACTGCACCACACAGCATCACACCTCCCAATAAACCATTACACAGCATCACACTGCCCAAAAAAACATCACACAGCATCACACCACCCAATAAACCATCACACTGCCTAATACACCATCACACAGTATCACACCACCCAATAAACCATCACACTGCCTAATACACCATCACACTGCATCACACAGCATCACATCACCAATAAACCATTACACAGCATCACACAGCCCAAAAAAACATCACACAGCATCACACCACCCAATAAACCATCACACACTATCACACAGCATCACACTGCCTAATACACCAACACACAGCATCACACTGCCCAAAAAAACATCACACAGCATCAGACCGCCTAATAAACCATCAATCAGCATCACACCAACCAATAAGCCATCACACAGCATTACACTGCCTAGTACACCATCACACTGCCTTATACACCATCACATTGCATCACACAGCATCACACTGCCTAATACATCATCGCACTGAATTACAGTGCATCACACTTCCTAATACACCATCACACAACATCACACATCATCACACTGCTTAATACACCATCACACTACATCACACCACCCAATAAACCATCACACTGGATCACACTGCCCAAAAAGCCATCACACTGCAACACACAGCATCACACTGCCTAATACACCATCACACAGCATCACACTGCCTAATACACCATCACACTGCATCACACCACCCAATAAACATCACACTACCTAATACACCATCACACTGCACCACACAGCATCACACCACCCAATAAACCATTACACAGCATCACACTGCCCAAAAAAACATCACACACTATCACACAGCATCAGACCGCCTAATAAACCATCAATCAGCATCACACCAACCAATAAGCCATCACACAGCATTACACTGCCTAGTACACCATCACACTGCCTTATACACCATCACATTGCATCACACAACATCACACTGCCTAATACATCATCACACTGAATTACACTGCATCACACTTCCTAATACACCATCACACAACATCACACAGCATCACACAGAATCATACTGCTTAATACACCATCACACAGCATCACACTACATCACACCACCCAATAAACCATCACACTGGATCACACTGCCTAATACACCATCACACTGCATTGCACTGCCCAATAAGCCATCACACAGCATCACACTGCAACACACAGCATCACACTGCCTAATACACCATCACACAGCATCACACTGCCTAATACACCATCACACATCACACCACTCAGTAAACCATTACACAGCATCACACTGCATTATACTGCATCACACCACCCAATAAACCATCACACTTCATCACACAGCATCACACTTCATAATAAACCCTCACACTGCAACACACAGCATCACTTCCTAATACACCATCACACAGCATCACACCACCCAATTAACCATCACACTGCATTACACAGCTTCACACTGCATCACAGTGCATTACACAGCATCAGACTGCCCAATAAACCATCATACTGAATCACACAGCATAGCACAGCATCACACAGCAACGCACTACCCAATAAACCATCCCACAGCATCACACTGCCCAATAAACCAATAAACAGCATCACACTCCCAAAAAACAGCACACAGCATCACAGTTCATCACATAGCATCACGCCACCAAATAAACCATCACACTACATCAAACCGCCCAGTAAACCATCACACAGCATTAGACAGCCCAATAAACCTTCACACTGCCTAATAAACCATCACACTACATCACACAATCCAGTAAACCATCACACAGCATCAGACAGCCCAATAAACCATCCCACAGCATCACACTGCCCAATAAACCAATAAACAGCATCACACTCCCAAAAAACAGCACACAGCATCACAGTTCATCACATAGCATCACGCCACCAAATAAACCATCACACTACATCACACCGCCCAGTAAACCATCACACAGCATTAGACAGCCCAATAAACCTTCACACTGCCTAATAAACCATCACACTACATCACACAATCCAGTAAACCATCACACAGCATCAGACAGCCCAATAAACCATCACACCGCCTAATAAACCATAACACAGCATCACACCACCCAATAAACCATCACACATCACATCACTTAATAAACCCTCACACAGCATCACATCACTCAATAAACCATCACACAGCATCACACCACATAGTAAACCATAACACAGCATCACACCACCCAATAAACCATCACACAGCAACGCACTGCCCAATAAACCATCACACAGCCCAATAAACCAACACACAGCATCACACAGCCTAATAAACCATCACACAGCATCACACAGCCTAATAAACCATCACACCACCCAATAAACCATCACGTAGCCTCACACCGGTCAGTAAACCATCACACAACATCACACTGACTCATACACCATCACACTGCCTCTACACCATCACACACCATCACACTGCCTAATAAACCATCACACAGCATCACACTGCTTTTTACAACATTACACAGCATCACACTGCATTACACAGCATCACACTGCATTACACTGCATTATACAGCATCACACTGCCTAATAATACATCACACTGCATTACACAGCATCACACTGCCTAATAATACATCACACTGCATTACACAGCATCACAGCATTACACTGCATTACGCAGCCTAATAAAACATCACACTGCCTAAAACATCACACTGCCTCATACACCATCACACACCATTACACTGCCTCATACACCATCACACAGCATTACACTGCACCACAAAGAATTACACTGCCTAATAAACCATCACACAGCATCACACTGCTTTGTACAGCATTACACAGCATCACACTGCATTACACAGGATCAAACTGCATTACACAGCATCACACTGCATTACACAGCATCACACTGCCTCTACACCATCACACACCATCACACTGCCTAATAAACCATCACACAGCATCACACTGCTTTTTACAACATTACACAGCATCACACTGCATTACACAGCATCACACTGCATTACACTGCATTGTACAGCATCACACTGCCTAATAATACATCACACTGCATTACACAGCATCACACTGCCTAATAATACATCACACTGCATTACACAGCATCACAGCATTACACTGCATTACGCAGCCTAATAAAACATCACACTGCCTAAAACATCACACTGCCTCATACACCATCACACACCATTACACTGCCTCATACACCATCACACAGCATTACACTGCACCACAAAGAATTACACTGCCTAATAAACCATCACACAGCATCACACTGCTTTGTACAGCATTACACAGCATCACACTGCATTACACAGGATCAAACTGCATTACACAGCATCACACTGCATTACACAGCATCACACTGCCTAATAATTCATCACACTGCCTAATAATACATCACACTGCATTACACAACATCACAGCATTACACTGTATTACACAGCATTACACTGCCTTATAAAACATCACACTGCATAAAACATCACACAGCATTACACTAATTAATAAACCATCCCACAGCATCACACTGCCTAATATACCATCACACTGCATCACAACACAAAATAACCCATTACACTGCATTACACAGCTTCACACTGCATCACAGTGCATTACTTAGCATTACACCACACAATAAACTATCACACTGCATTTTACATCATCACACTGCATTACACAGCTTTACACTGCATCACAGTGCATTACACAGCATTAGACTGCCCAATAAACCATCATACTAAATCACACAGCATCACACAGCCCAATAAACCATCACACAGCATCACACCACTCAATAAACCATCACACAGCATTACACTAATTAATAAACCATCTCACAGCATCACACTGCCTAATATGTACTATCACAGAGCATCACACTGCACCACACCACCCAATAAACCATCACACTGCATTTTACATCATCACACTGCATTACACAGATTTAGACTGCATCACAGTGCATTACACAGCATCAGACTGGCCAGTAAACCATCACACTGAATCACACTGCATCACACAGCAATGCACTGCCCAATAAACCATCACACAGCATCACATCACTCAATAAACCATCACACAGCATCACATCACTCAGTAAACCATCACACAGCATCACATCACTCAGTAAACCATCACACAGCATCACATCACTCAGTAAACCATCACACTGAATCACACTGCATCACACAGCAATGCACTGCCCAATAAACCATCACACAGCATCACATTACTCAATAAATCATCACACAGCATCACATCACTCAATAAATCATCACACAGCATCACATCACTCAATAAGCCATCACACAGCATCACATCACTCAATAAATCATCACACAGCATCACATCACTCAGTAAACCATCACACAGCATCACATCACTCAGTAAACCATCACACAACATCACATCACTCAATAAACCATCATACAGGATCACATCACTCAATAAATCACACAGCATCACATTAAAATGCATGAAATGTTATTAACCATTATTAACCATGATATAGCGTCAATTGACAATTGAGAAAAAACACAATAAAAAAGAATATAAAAAAGTTAAACTAATCAATTATTAAAACAAAGGTTATAGAAATAATATCTTAGTAATGTAAATACCACAGCGTATTTAGTGCTGCATATAAACCGCAAACATTAAAGATTTAAAATAAATACTGTAAACAGCAGATCTATTACAAAATAAAAAAAATAATAAAAATACTTTTATCAGAATACAGAGTTTTCTTTATCGTGAGAAAAACTGTAGCAGTATTAAATGTATGCAGTGAACAATATTCTCACCCAGAACATCAGGAATTTACCTGAGATTATAGAAACACCTCAGACGTTTATTCTGTTATATACAGGTAATATATACAGCAACTGAGCGGGAAATTAATCCCATCGATTAGTTTAATCAGTGATTTGATGGAATCCGGCTGCAGAGCTGCTGCTGGATATTATCAGTTCATTAATCCCCGCCCAGCGCCCATGCTAACACTGAGTGTGTGTGTGTGTGTGTGCGGTGTGTGTGTGTGTGTGTTCTCTCCTCTGACTCTGATATTTGACCTTCTGTGAATGGGTTGCCAAATCTCTGTAAATCAGTCCAGGCCGACATATGGCTCCGTGCCACTAGGGGCAGCGCAGTGTGTCCCTCGCAGGCCTCCGTATGCTAATGTGGGAATGTAATTACAGTTCGGTATTCCGGACGGAATTCCACACAGTTTTCCACACAGAGCTGCCAGCAGTCTGACTCCGCCCCCTGCTCCCCTCCGGAATCTTCAGATCCGGATCCAGCCTAACGGCGGATTTACTGAGCTGTTTACCGAGTATTTCCAATAATGCACCAGTGCTTTAGGACAGGAAAGAGTCTGGGCTGCCAGGTGGTTGGTAAGGTTTTTCTTAGGAAATTTTGAACAGATTCTTTTAGGTGGTTGATAGGGTGTGACCAAAAAATTCCTAGGGTTTTCCTTGGTTGCTGTTAGGAACTCAGTAAGTGCACTACAGAATATAAACTCTTCAGCATCACAAAATTCTTGTTTCTGAACTTTTCATAATCACAAACATCCAGTTAATAAACTTTTTAGAATCACAGTCACTCAATTTATAACCGGTTTATTAAAAGAACCAGCAGAACAACCACTACATGTTATAACATCAAGACTAAAACTCAACACAGAACTACAGCTTATAAACAGTTCATCACATCCCTACAGTTGATACATTCTTTAGCGTCACATCAATAAAGTTTATTAACTCTCTTAATCACAACACTTCACTTTATTAACTGTTCATTATCACATCTCCACAGTTTATAAACCGTTCAGCATCACACTACAGTTTATAAACTCTTCAGCATCACAACACTACAGTTTATAAACTCTTCAGCATCACAACACTACAGTTTATAAAGTCTTCAGCATCACATCACTACAGTTTCTAAACTCTTCAGCATCACATCATTACAGTTTATAAACTTTTCCATCACAGCTCTATAGTTTATAAACTCTTCAGCATCACAAATCTACAGTTTATAAACTCTTCTGAATCACAGCACTGCTGTTTATAAACTCTTCAGAATAACAGCATTACAGATTTAAACATTCAAAATCACAAAATTACAGTTTATGAGCGTTTCACCATCACAGCACTACAGTTTATAAACTATTTAGCATGACATCATGACAGTTCATAAACTCTTCAGCATCACATCACTACAGTTTATAAATGCTCCAGAATCACAGCATTACAATTAATAAACCCTTCAGCATCACAAAATTACAGTTTATAAACTCTTTAGCATCACAGCACTGCTGTTTATAAACTCTTCCGAATAACAGTATTACAGATTTAAACATTCAGAATCACAAAATTACAGTTTATAAGCGTTTCACCATCACGTCACTACAGTTTATAAACTCTTCAGCATCACATCACTACAGTTTATAAACTCTTCAGCATCACATCACTACAGTTTATAAACTATTCAGCATCACATCACTACAGTTTATAAACTATTCAGCATCACATCACTACAGTTTATAAACTCTTCAGCATCACACCATTACAGTTTATAAACTCTTCAGCATCACACCATTACAGTTTATAAACTCTTCAGCATCACATCACTACAGTTTATAAACTATTCAGCATCACATCACTACAGTTTATAAACTATTCAGCATCACATCACTACAGTTTATAAACTATTCAGCATCACATCACTACAGTTTATAAACTCTTCAGCATCACACCATTACAGTTTATAAACTCTTCAGCATCACACCATTACAGTTTATAAACTCTTCAGCATCACACCATTACAGTTTATAAACTCTTCAGCATCACATCACTACAGTTTATAAACTCTTCACCATCACGTCACTACAGTTTATAAACTCTTCAGCATCACATCACTACAGTTTATAAACTCTTCACCATCACGTCACTACAGTTTATAAACTCTTCAGCATCACATCACTACAGTTTATAAACTCTTCAGCATCACGTCACAACAGTTTATAAACTCTTCAGCATCACACCATTACAGTTTATAAACTCTTCAGCATCACGTCACTACAGTTTATAAACTCTTCAGCATCACATCTTTACAGTTTATAAGCTCTTCAGCATCACATCACTACAGGTTATAAACTCATTCCCATCACAGCACTACAGGTTATAGTCTCTTCAGCATCACATCACTACAGGTTATAAACTCATTCCCATCACAGTACTACATGTTATAATATCTTTAATATCACAGCACTACAGTTTATATACTGTTCCACATCACATCCATACATATTATAAACTCTTCAGCATCACAGCATTACACTTTTAAACTCTTCAGCATCACAACACTAGAGTTTATAACCTTTTCAGCATCACAGCACTACAGTTTATAACCTACGTGGCATCACAGCACTACAGTTTGTAAACTCTTTTTTTATCACAGCATTACAGTTTATACTCCTTCAGCATCACACCACTACAGTGTATAAACTATTCAGCATCACAACCCTACAGAATAGCATCACATGAGTACAAGTTATAAACTCATTCCCATCACAGTACTACAGGTTATAATCTCTTCAGCATCACATCACTACAGTTTATAAACTCTTCAGCATCACATCACTACAGTTTATAAACTCTTCAGCATCACATCACTACAGTTTATAAACTCTTCAGCATCACATCACTACAGTTTATAAACTCTTCAGCATCACATCACTACAGTTTATAAACTCTTCAGCATCACATCACTACAGTTTATAAACTCTTCACCATCACGTCACTACAGTTTATAAACTCTTCAGCATCACATCACTACAGTTTATAAACTCTTCAGCATCACATCACTACAGTTTATAAACTCTTCAGCATCACATCACTACAGTTTATAAACTCTTCAGTATCACATCACTACAGTTTATAAACTCTTCAGCATCACATCACTACAGTTTATAAACTCTTCAGCATCACACTACAGTTTATAAACTCTTCAGCATCACATCACTACAGTTTATAAACTCTTCAGCATCACATCACTACAGTTTATAAACTCTTCAGCATCACACCATTACAGTTTATAAACTCTTCAGCATCACACCATTACAGTTTATAAACTCTTCAGCATCACATCACTACAGTTTATAAACTCTTCAGCATCACATCACTACAGTTTATAAACTCTGCACAACCATTGGCTCTTACGTTCCTTTTCTCTCTCTCTCTCTCTCTCTCTCTCTGTTCCTGTGCCAGTGTTGGGGGCTTTGAGGCGTGCCGGGTGCCGGGTGGGAGGGGTGGCGGGTGGGTGTATCGGAGCGCTAACGGGCTAACGCTAGTGCAGAGAGAGCAGATTGCCGGCTCTCTGAAATGTTAAATCAAAATGCAAAACAGCGCCGAGCCGCCGCCTGCTCTCCACACATTCACCAGCATATGTGATCGAGCTGCTCACGCCTAAATTACCCCCCCCCACACACACACACTCACACACACACACACACACACACACACTACACACACACACTGATACACACACAGCACTGCCAGCTTCAGACCACCTTAAATACAGCCAATATAACAGCTTACAGTAAGACATCACCATCCGTCCACCTTAAACACAGCCGATATAACAGCGTACAGTCAGACACCACCATCAGACCACCTTAAACACAGCCAATATAACAGCGTACAGTCAGACACCCCCATCAGACCACCTTAAACACAGCCAATATAACAGCGTACAGTCAGACACCACCATCAGACCACCTTAAACACAGCCAAAATAACAGCGTACAGTCAGACACCACCATCCGACCACCTTAAACACAGCCAATATAACAGCGTACAGTCAGACACCACCATCAGACCACCTTAAACACAGCCAAAATAACAGCGTACAGTCAGACACCACCATCTATCCACCTTAAACACAGCCGATATAACAGCGTACAATCAGACACCACCATCAGTCCACCTTAAACACAGCCAATATAACAGCGTACAGTCAGACACCACCATCAGACCACCTTAAACACAGCCAATATAACATCGTACAGTCAGACACCACCATCAGACCACCTTAAACACAGCCAATATAACAGCTTACAGTCAGACACCACCATCCGACCACCTTAAACACAGCCAATATATAACAGCTTACAGTCAGACACTACCATCAGACCACCTTAAACACAGCCAATCTAACAGCCTACAGTCAGACACCACCATCCGACCACCTTAAACACAGCCAATATAACAGCGTACAGTCAGACACCACCATCTGTCCACCTTAAACACAGCCAATATAACAGCGTACAGTCAGACACCACCATCAGACCACCTTAAACACAGCCAATATAACATCGTACAGTCAGACACCACCATCAGACCACCTTAAACACAGCCAATATAACAGCTTACAGTCAGACACCACCATCCGACCACCTTAAACACAGCCAATATATAACAGCTTACAGTCAGACACTACCATCAGACCACCTTAAACACAGCCAATCTAACAGCCTACAGTCAGACACCACCATCCGACCACCTTAAACACAGCCAATATAACAGCGTACAGTCAGACACCACCATCTGTCCACCTTAAACACAGCCAATATAACAGCGTACAGTCAGACACCACCATCTGTCCACCTTAAACACAGCCGATATAACAACGTACAATCAGACACCACCATCAGACCACCTTAAACACAGCCAATATAACAGCGTACAGTCAGACACCACCATCAGACCACCTTAAACACAGCCAATATAACAGCGTACAGTCAGACACCCCCATCAGACCACCTTAAACACAGCCAATATAACAGCATACAGTCAGACACCACCATCAGACCACCTTAAACACAGCCAATATAACAGCGTACAGTCAGACACCCCCATCAGACCACCTTAAACACAGCCAATATAACAGCATACAGTCAGACACCACCATCAGACCACCTTAAACACAGCCAATATAACAGCGTACAGTCAGACTTTACCATCCGTCCACTTTAAACACAGCCAACATAACAGCGTACAGTCAGACACTACCATCAGACCACCTTAAACACAGAAAATATTACAGCCTACAGTCAGACAACACCATCAGACCACCTTAAACACAGCCAATATAACAGCGTACAGTCAGACATCACCATCCGACCACCTTAAACACAGACAATATAACAGCTTACAGTCAGACACCACCATCAGACCACCTTAAACACAGAAAATATTACAGCCTACAGTCAGACAACACCATCAGACCACCTTAAACACAGCCAATCTAACAGCCTACAGTCAGACACCACCATCAGACCACCTTAAACACAGAAAATATTACAGCCTACAGTCAGACAACACCATCAGACCACCTTAAACACAGCCAATATAACAGCGTACAGTCAGACACCACCATCAGACCACCTTAAACACAGCCAATATAACAGCTTACAGTCAGACACCACCATCCGTCCACCTTAAACACAGCCAATCTAACAGCGCACAGTCAGACACCACCATCAGACCACCTTAAACACAGCCAATATAACAGCGTACAGTCAGACATCACCATCCGACCACCTTAAAAACAGCCAATATAACAGCTTACAGTCAGACACCACCATCCGACCACCTTAAACACAGCCAATCTAACAGCGCACAGTCAGACACCACCATCAGACCACCTTAAACACAGCCAATATAACAGCGTACAGTCAGACATCACCATCCGACCACCTTAAACACAGCCAATATAACAGTGTACAGTCAGAAACCAACATCCGACCACCTTAAACACAGCCAATATAACAGCGTACAGTCAGACAACACCATCAGACCACCTTAAACACAGCCAATAAAACAGCGTACAGTTAGACATCACCATCCAACCACCTTAAATACAGCCAGTATAACAGCGTACAGTCAGACAACACCATCAGACCACCTTAAACACAGCCAATAAAACAGCGTACAGTTAGACATCACCATCCAACCACCTTAAAAACAGCCAATATAACAGCGTACAGTCAGACATCACCATCAGACCACCTTAAACACAGCCAATATAACAGCGTACAGTCAGACATTACCATCAGACCACCTTAAACACAGCCAATATAACAGCGTACAGTCAGACACCACCATCAGACCACCATAAACACAGCCAATATAACAGCTTACAGTCAGACACTACCATCAGACCACCTTAAACACAGCCGATATAACAGCTTACAGTCAGACACCACCATCAGACCACCTTAAACACAGCCAATATAACAGTGTACAGTCAGACATCACCATCAGACCACCTTAAACACAGCCAATATAACAGCTTACAGTCAGACAGCACCATCCGTCCACCTTAAACACAGCCAATATGACAGCGGACAGTCAGACAGCACCATCCGTCCACCTTAAACACAGCCAATATAGCAGCGTACAGTCAGACACCACCATCAGACCACCTTAAACACAGCCAATATAACAGCTTACAGTCAGACACTACCATCAGACCACCTTAAACACAGCCAATATAACAGCTTACAGTTAGACACCACCATCCGTCCACCTTAAACACAGCCAATATAACAGCCTACAGTCAGACAACACCATCAGACCACCTTAAACACAGCCAATATAACAGCCTACAGTCAGACATCACCATCCATCCACCTTAAACACAGCCAATATAACAGCTTACAGTCAGACACCACCATCAGACCACCTTAAACACAGAAAATATTACAGCCTACAGTCAGACATCACCATCCATCCACCTTAAACACAGCCAATATAACAGCTTACAGTCAGACAACACCATCAGACCACCTTAAACACAGCCAATATAACAGCGTACAGTCAGACACCACCATCAGACCACCTTAAACACAGAAAATATTACAGCCTACAGTCAGACAACACCATCAGACCACCTTAAACACAGCCAATATAACAGCGTACAGTCAGACATCACCATCCGTCCACCTTAAACACAGCCAATATAACAGCCTACAGTCAGACATCACCATCCATCCACCTTAAACACAGCCAATATAACAGCTTACAGTCAGACACCACCATCAGACCACCTTAAACACAGAAAATATTACAGCCTACAGTCAGACAACACCATCAGACCACCTTAAACACAGCCAATATAACAGCGTACAGTCAGACACCACCATCAGACCACCTTAAACACAGCCAATATATAACAGCTTACAGTCATACACCCCCATCCGACCACCTTAAACACAGCCAATATAACAGCTTACAGTCAGACACTACCATCAGACCACCTTAAACACAGACAATATAACAGCATACAGTCAGACATCACCATCTGTCCACCTTAAACACAGCCAATATAACAGTGTACAGTCAGAAACCAACATCCGACCACCTTAAACACAGCCAATATAACAGCGTACAGTTAGACATCACCATCCGACCACCTTAAACACAGACAATATAACAGCATACAGTCAGACATCACCATCTGTCCACCTTAAACACAGCCAATATAACAGTGTACAGTCAGAAACCAACATCCGACCACCTTAAACACAGCCAATATAACAGCGTACAGTCAGACATCACCATCAGACCACCTTAAACACAGACAATATAACAGCATACAGTCAGACATCACCATCTGTCCACCTTAAACACAGCCAATATAACAGTGTACAGTCAGAAACCAACATCCGACCACCTTAAACACAGCCAATATAACAGCGTACAGTTAGACATCACCATCCGACCACCTTAAATACAGCCAGTATAACAGCGTACAGTCGGACACTACCATCCGTCCACCTTCAACACAGCCAATATAACAGCGTACAGTCAGACACCCCCATCAGACCACCTTAAACACAGCCAATATAACAGCGTACAGTCAGACACTACCATCAGACCACCTTAAACACAGCCGATATAACAGCTTACAGTCAGACACCACCATCAGACCACCTTAAACACAGCCAATATAACAGTGTACAGTCATTCATCACCATCCGTCCACCTTAAACACAGCCAATATAAGAGCGTACAGTCAGACACCACCATCCGACCACCTTAAACACAGCAAATATAACAGCGTACAGTCAGACACCACCATCAGACCACCTTAAACACAGCCAATATAACAGCGTACAGTCAGACATCACCATCCGTCCACCTTAAACACAGCCAATATAACAGCTTACAGTCAGACACCACCATCAGACCACCTTAAACACAGCCGATATAACAGCATACAGTCAGACACCACTCAGACTGCATCCAAACACAATCAATGCGTCCACAACAATATAATTGCGATATGCAGTAATTGCAGTGTACAACAATGTTATCAAAACATGCATTAACAATTCCAACAAAATCACAATATGCAACAATATTCTTGTAATATGCAGCAGTATTCTTACAATATATAACTAAATAACTGCAATATATAACAACATAATTGCAATATGCAAAGACACTCGCAATATGAAACAAAATAACTGCAAAATTCTCGCAATATGCAACAACATAATATAAATATTCAAGAACATTCTCTTTCACGTAATTGCAATGTTATATTTTTATGCTACATTTTTTGTCTGAAATATTTTTTTAATCCATTAAAAGATGATGTATGTGTAGTGCCTCTCTGATACTCGTACTCATTTTAACATTTCCACAAAACCTTAACAAATGCAATATGCAACAATATACTCACAATATGCTAAAAATAAAGCTTTCGAAATATGTAATGACAATTTTAGTATGTAGCAACATAATCTCAATATGCACCATTCAATAAACAACTATTTTTTTTGTATGCAACAAGATATATGTACAATTTTTTAGCAACATAACTGCATAAATCACAATGTGCAACAACATCGCAATATGCAACAATATTTTTGCATTATGCAATGACATAATAACAATATGTAAAAACTTCATTTCAAAATGCAGTTCGCAACAACATAACTAAACTGTGCAACATGAAATTGCAATATGCAACAATATAATTGTAATTTGCAATAGCATTCTCACAGAATGCAGCAACACTCACGCAATATACAACATTCTTGCAATACGCAAAAACATAATCTCAGTATTTAAAAACATTTTTGTAGTATGCAGCAATATTTCTTCAATTTGCAACAATATAATTTCAATGTTATATTTTTGTTACATTTTCCGTCCAACTGCACTATTTTCATAACCTTAACAAATGCAATATGCAACAATATTCTAGCAATATACAACATAATGGAAATATGCAACATTCTTGCAATATGCAACTATATAATTGCAACGTGCAATATAATTGGAATTTTTAAGAACATTATTGCAATATGCAACAATATAAATGCAATATGCAACATAGTCTCTTTATGCAACAAATGAAAAATGCAGTAGCAAAATTGCAATATCCAACAATATTCTTGCAATATGCAGCAATATAACTGCAATATGCAAATAATGCAATATTCAGCAATATTCTTGCAATATGCAGCAATATAACTGCAATATGCAAATAATGCAATATTCAGCAATATTCTTGCAATATGCATTGTAGTTACAATTTTTAAGAACAATTTTTATGAAACAATATAACTGCAGTATGCAACAATATTCTCACAATATGCAACAACAAAACAATTTGCAACAATATTATTACAATATGCAATAAAATAATTGCAATGTGCAACACCATATTCACAATATGCCAGCATATTATTGCAATATGCAATGTGCAACAACATTCTTGCCACATGCAACAATCGCAATGTTTCAATATTCCCACAATAGAAAATAACACATTTGCAATATACAATAACATGAATTCAGATAGAAACAACATACTCTCTGCATGCAATAACTTAACTGAAATATGCAACCTCAACAAAATTGCAATATTCAACAATACACAACAATATTCTTGCAATATGCAACAACATAATTGCAGCAATATAATTCCAATAAGCAACAAATGAATCGCAATATGCAACATCACTGCAATATGCAACAATATTCAAGCAATATGCAACAATCAAAATGTGCAACAATATAATCACAATATATTATAGCAGCATGCCTCAACATAATTGCACACAACTGGAAAATGCAACAATCTTCTTGCAATATGCAACAATATATTGTTGGTTATTGAAAAACTATTTTTTTAGTTGCTTGCTGTTTGTGCGGAGAGCGGTGGAGATCTGCGCAGGTGCAGCAGCCAGAAAAAAAAACAAAAATTACTTTTATTCTGCAATATTGAGACAAACGTTACAAACTGTTGATAAGATTTTTATTAGATTTGATCAGTGATGTAAAATGTGGTGTTTAAAAAGTAATGAATCCCTCAGTTTAGAGTGATCTGATCTCACCAAATGTGTGATACAGGTGTGATACAGGTGTGATACAGGTGTGATACAGTGTTGTATAGTGATACTGTGAATCCCAGCGGCTCTACAGGCCTGATTATTACTGTACTTTAATATAAATATATAAATATAATAGTGAGAGGAGAGCACGGACCCGGTCAGAACTGTGACACCAGTTTTACACCAAACACCACAGATAATGAGCTACATGACACCACATTAGCATTAGCATTAGCGTGTCAGAGGCCAGCAGCAGAATATCCTGTAATATCACCACACTGACTATATATTTCATATATTTATACTCTACTGTACATACACATATATCTGACATCTAATAACAGAGCATTACTGGAGTTAATACATTTTATATGTGTAATCCTCATATTTGTGTAATTTAATGATGATGTATTTAATCTGTGTTTTACAGTAGAGTGTATATTTCACTGATCAGCTCATACTACAGTAAATATTACATAATATATAGTAATATTTATATTTAGTCAGAAAAATAAAGCTACATTTGCTCATTTTCTATTTGTTTGCATGGAACAAAGAAACATTTCACATATTTATTATTTAATTTAATTATTTATATTTAACATTGTAATTCATATTTTGCTTAAATATATAAAAAAATATGCATATAATTTGTCTTGTTTTTAGGATCGTGCACATATTTTCTTCAGATTCTTGAGATTTTGCAGAAACTTTTGTACAACTTTAGAAATAATCCATATTTCATATTTGGGGGGTAATTTTAGACAAAATCCACATATTTACAATATTTGGACTTTAGAAAAATGCAGACAATTTGCTTAACTTAACTTTTTAAGCTTGTTTTTAGAAATAAGTAAAATTACTCTAAGCAAACAAAAAAGATAAAAATATATATATTTTTAAAGCATGTACATAATTTGTATTGTTTTTAAGCTAATGCACATACTGCTCCTGATTTCTTCTCTTGAGATTAACTTTAGAAATAATTCATATTTCATGTATTTGGGGTAATTTCAGATACAATGCACATATTTACAATATTTTGACTTTAGAGAAATGCTGACACGTTGCTTAATTGTAAAAATAATGCAGATACATTTAATAAAAAAAAATAACATTAGTCTTAATCCAAACTTGTTTTTAGAAATAACTAAAGTAATCCCTTTTTATTATTCTGCTGGTTTTTGATCTGTTACTAGAAATATTAAAAATACTTCTAGTAGAATAAGATTATTTTTTTAGATGAAATTACAGCAAAGCAAACCAAAAAAAAATAATAATCTATATATGATATAATCTGATATATTGATTAGATTAAGGATGCAGTCTGTTGTAATGATGGTATTGGGCTGTAATAATAATAATAATAATAATAATATATGTATAATATATTTACACTAATATATTTATTAGTGAATCTAGGATGGGGGGTGTATGTAGGTCAGTGGAGAATTTTGGGTGGAGGTGGAGGTAAAGAGGAGCATGATGGGTAATATCAGTGTAAATAGTGCCGTGCAGGAAGTGGGCGGGGTTGTGGGTAATGTAATAAAGAGTGTTGAGATTAAACAGCGCGCGAGAGAGAGAGAGAGAGGGTGTGTTTGGTGGCGAGAGGCGCTGGGTGTTTTTGCGAGAGCTCTGTAATGACGAGATACCTTTTAACTCCTGCTCCGTTACTCCATCAATTATTCACCACCGTCTCTTTAAAATTTAAAGCTCCACACATTAGCGGCGCCGCACCTGCACTTTCACACCGCCCGCCCCCTCTCTCGCTCGCTCTCGCGCCGGCCGCCGGCTCTCGCGCCTGAACCGGAGATGTTAAATCAGACCGAGGCCGAGGAGACGACAGGCGGCGGCCTGTAAGGTCAGAGGTCGGCCGCCTCCGATTACACCTCCGCCTTAATTGGTTCAGCGGCTGCTGCCATAAATTCTTTAACAGCCGCCGCCGCCGGGGGGAGGGGCAGTGCCGGGGGGAGGGGCAGGGGCTGGAGGGGGGTGGCAGGTCCAGGGCGGGGGAGAGAGCAGAGGGGGGGGTGGTAGGGGGGGTATTATATGTGTGTAAATGGAGGAGGACAGACACTCTCCACACCGCCGGCGGAGAGAGCCGGTGCTCAGCGGCATGCTGGGAAATTATGGTAATTAAGTGATCTGCTTCACGGCACGAACCCCACCGTCCTCAGCGCCACAGATCACCACCTCCCTAATCTCTCTCTCTCTCTCTCTCTCTCTATTTCTCTCTCTCCATCTCTTTTTTAACCCTCTCCATATATATATTTCTATATATTTACAGCTCTGGAAAAAATAAAATTATACTTAAAAGTGATGAGGAAGATGGATGATCACAAGCCATCAAACCACCAAACTGAACTGCTTGAATTTTTACACCAGGAGTAAAGCAGCATAAAGTTATCCAAAAGCAGTGTGTAAGACTGGTGGAGGAGAACATGATGCCAAGATGCATGAAAAAAACTGTGATTAAAAAAAAAGGATTATTCCACCAAATATTGATTATGGTTTTCTTTGCATTATTTGAGGTCTGAAAGTTCTGCATCTTTTTTGTTATTTCAGACATTTCTCATTTTCTGTAAATAAATGCTCTAAATGCGGAGACTGAGGAAAGCACATCTCCCACCCCCCATCCTCACCATGTTCTACAGAGGGACTGTAGAAAGCATCCTGAGCACCTGCATTACCGTCTGGTTTGGGAATTGCAACACCTCAGACCGCAAGACCCTACAGCGGATAGTGCGGACAGCTGAGAAAATCATCGGAGTCCCTCTTCCCTCCATCACCGAGATCTACACCACACGCTGCATCCGCAAATCAACCAGCATTGTGGACGACCCCACCCATCCCTCACACGGACTCTTCGCTCTGATGCCGTCCGGCAGAAGATAAAGGAGCATCCGAGCCTCCACTACTAGACTCTGCAACAGCTTCATCCACCAGGCAGTCAGACTTCTCAACGCACAGAGACAGAGCTGAACCCCCCCCCCCCCCACCACTCAGCCAACACACTCGCACAAAACTAAACTGTACACCCGCCCCCCCTTTACACTCACAAAGAACTGAACTTCACCCACACACACACCCAGTCAGCACACAGAGGCTGACATGACTTTATTTGCTGCACTCTTAAAAACTATAAACTCTACCTCAGTAACTGCTGTGATTATATATGTTCTATATGTTACAGTATGTCACACATCTCTGCACCTTATCCCCACTATACACTTTATTATACCGTATCGGTACTGCACTGTCCTGTCTTTAAATTGTCTCGTCTTTTGTATTGATTGTATTTATTGTTATTTAGTGTTATAATTTTATATTTTATGTTGCACTGTCGTCACTCCTGCACTTTATGTTGTCTATTGCTTGTTGTTCTATGTTGCACCATGGTTCCGGAGGAACGTAATTTCATCACACTGTGTACCTGTACTCAGATGTAATGACAATAAAAGCCTCTTGACTTGACTTGAATATTTCTATTTGTAATTTGGGAGAAATGTTGTCTGTAGTTTATAGAATAAAACAACAATGTTCATTTTACTCAAACATAAACCTATAAATAGCAAAATCAGAGTAGTCAAGTTGTTTAGTCTCTAAACTGCAGTGTGAAACCGAAACTAAATGTACTAAATAAATAAATACAGAACAGGATACAATGTAACACATCAACACTTAGTTTAAACATTGTTACCAATTTTTACGGTGTGAAAACCCTTTCCTTTCACTTTTTTGTCCTCTTTCTTTTCTCAGTCACTCTCTCTTTTTCTCTCTGTCCATCCCTCTTTTTATCCCCCCTCATTACTCCTCTGCCCTCGTTCCTTTGATATCACTCGTTCTCTCACTTTCTGCTTTTTCTTCATACACTCCTCTGACTCCCTGTCCTTTTCCTCTCTCTCTCTCTGTCTCTCTCTCTCTCTCTCTCTCAGTCTCTCTCTCTTTCTCTCTCTCTCTCTTAGTCACTCTCTCTGTCACTCTCTCTCTCTTTCTCTCTCTCTCTCTCAGTCACTTTTCCTCTCTCTCTCCCTCCCTCTCTCTCTCTCTCTCTCAGTCTCTCAGTCTCTCTCTTTCTCTCTCTCAGTCACTTTTCCTCTCTCTCTCTCTCTCCCTCCCTCCCTCTCCCTGCCTCTCTCTCTCTCTCTCTCTCAGTGTGTGAGAGTGGAGGATCGGGCAGATCTAAGGGAGGTCTGTCCCTCGGGCTCTTTCTCATCCCTCCGTCCTCCTCCTCCTCCCCCCGCTGAGATTGGCTGTGACGGGTCCGGGGGGGAGGCGGTGTGGGGTTGGGGGTTGTTATCTCCAGGGGGAGTAAAGGTTGAGTTGGGGGAGGGGGAGGGGCAGGTGGAGGGGGCGGGGGCTTGGGGGGGGTGGGGGCCACACATTGGTTCTTATCTATTCTGAGCACACCTAAAACAAATTAGTGCTGCCGCTGCCGCCGCCGCCGCCGATCCGGCCCTCGCTCTCATTAAGCTGCCGTGGCTCCTGCCCGCTCTTCAAGGTCCCGCCACCAACCATTCTGTGCCGGGGGGCGGCGGGGGGCTCTTTAAAGCCAGGCGCTGAGAGAGAGATGGAGAAAGAGAGAGAGATGGAGAGAGGGAGGTACAATGGCTGAGCGACCTTTTCATTACGGCGCTGCTAACCGCCGCTCGGCGCCGCCACAAAAGCAGAGAGCATCTCCCACGTCTCCACCGGCTACAATACACCCCCCCCCACCTCCTCCACCACCACCACCACCCGGCACCATCCGACTCCGCCCGCCGGGAACTACGGGAACACCGGCTAACTGTGCCCTAGCCTCTTACACAGCCTTCCTTACAGATTTAGCGTAGATTTAGCGCTAGCATCGCTATACTCTTTTTCTATTTATTCTGGCTAACAGCTTAAAAATACAAAAACAACAATTAAATGGGCACTAAACCCCCTGATTTAAAATTAAAACAGGCTAAACAATGTGAGGAATCATTTGGGATGGGTACTGGGTGATGTATGGGTTTAGAGGATTTTTGTCAATTGTCTGTCTGATATTACAGCCCTAAATCTATTCAAGTATTATATATAAAGCTTTCATGTCTGATAAGGAACATTACTGAAAATAAGTTTTGTAACTGTAATAGAAAGAAAACGATTTACTTAAATATTTAAGTAAATCTGCTAATTTAAAAAAATATTGAATAATAATGAATATAATCATAAAATTGACTCTTTACTGAACTTTTAACATTTTAAAATCCATATTTTCCTAAAAAAAAAAATCAAATCAAATCTTTAGTTTGGTTTTGTTTGTCTAGTTTTTATGTCTACCTGCAGAATTGGATTTGATTCCTGATTGGTTGTTACTGATCTGTAACTATTAAGTGGAGTAGAGAGAAAACAGGAGCTTCTACAAGTAATAATAAATAATAATAATAATAATAGTAGTAATGGTATTAATAAACCATTAATAATTATTATTTTGCGACAGAAAAAAAAGGGTTTATATCACCTACACCTGTAGCCTGTATACGAGACAAGACCTTTTAAGTCGTTGACCACAATATTACACACACTAATATAATTTACTTTAGCTTTAATAAATAAAACAATTACATATAAATCATCAAATTAATACAAAAATGTATTTCTTACTGTTCTGCCTTTATTTACAAAAAAAAATGTTGTTATTTATTATTATTGTGGGAAAGACTACACATTGATGGTGAGATGGAGGGGGGGGGCACAACCATGAGAACACACAGGTTACCTAGCAACTCGGCCATATACTAACAGTCACTGAATTACATCATAGCAACCACCTTCCGACACCATAGCACCTACTTAGCAACCACTTAGCAGCACCACAGCAATCACGTATGCACAATTGCAGAATTATAGAAACAGTGTATAAAACACCTTTAATACCGTATTAACCACTGTGTTACAGCAGCACTATAACAAACACATAACAACCAGTAAACAATCCCACAGCAACCACCTGGAATATTATAGCAAAACTGTAGTAATAACACTGTAATTGTCTCTACTGCCCACTGAACATTTTCTACTACATTCTAGAACATGGCTGTGAGGGTTTGATTGTTTTCTGCAACAACAGCTAAAGTTACCGACCTTATGATTTTGAATGATGATCACCACCAGCTCATGTCCAACTCACTATTATATATATATATATATATATATAAACAAAGATACAAATAAACACAATAGACCATTATCACATATTACTGAGGTCATGAACATTTGTTGTATAATAAGTTCATACTGTAATTATCATGACAGGCCTGGAGATGTATGAATACTGATACTGAAAACTGTGAAATATTATTGAAGTCTTTTGTGTCTCCTTCATAGCTCTTGTGATGCTGGAGAAGATGAAACGGAAATTTAAACTCCATAAGCCATAACCATGGTGTAAACAGCCTGAAATAAGCTTTACCTGCTGTATAAACACAGCCTAAGAGTCTGTTTAAGCCTTTTTTTACACATCTGGGAGTCCAAACCCACCAGACAGTTCAGTGCAGAGCAGTGCTGGTACAGATCTACAGCTCTGTAAAAATGAAGAGAGCACTTCAGTTTCTGAATCAGTTTCTCTGATTTTTCTATTTATAGGTTTATGTTTGAGTAAAATGAACATTGTTGTTTTATTCTATAAACTACAGACAACATTTCTCCCAAATTACAAATAAAAATATTCTCATTTAGAGCATTTATTTACAGAAAATGAGAAATGACTGAAATAACAAAAAAGATGCAGAACTTTCAGACCTCAAATAATGCAAAGAAAACAAGTTCATATTCATAAAGTTTTAAGAGTTCAGAAATTAATATTTTATATTTTAATCACTGTTTTTTATGCATCTTGGCATCATGTTCTCCTCCACCAGTCTTACACACTGCTTTTTGATAACTATTAATATTCCAGAGGTTTTCAATTTGGTAAAATCAAAGAAACTCATCATTTTTAAATGGTCCCTTATTTTCTCCAGAGCTGTGCACTCACTCACTCACTTACTTACTTGCTTACTTACTTGCCACTGTGTGTCAATCTGGCAACCCAGACTGTGCAAGTAAGCTGTGTGGAAAACTCTTTTCCTGTATGTTTGGATTAGTAATTTATTTCAGATTTTTTGACTCTATATCTCTGTATAACCCCAGCTGTATCTGTATGTGTAGTAGAGTGCGCTGTGGTGTGATTTAGTGATTTATAGTGATAGCGTTAGCGTTAGCGGTCACCTCTACGTTAAAGTTTACGGTTAATCTCAGGCCTCTCTCAGACTGTGGGCGGGGTGGTTCTGATGGGCGGAGTCTGGAGATGGATCTGATACAGAGATCAGATAAACTCTTACAGCTCTTACAGTAAAAGGGTCACGCGGGTGTATCTGATTGGCTAACGCTCCCGCGTGCACTATTAATGATCATCCACGCCCATCCGGACCCAACTGACACCTCCAACCCTCAAACACCCGGCTGAAAAAGAGCTGCAGCGATTAATCGGCGTAATCGACAGTGTAGAAAGAAGTTTGATGTAGTGATGAAGAATACGGAGAATAGTGATACTGATAAAAATGATTGCAATAAACAATATTATTCTCATGTTAAGATCATTAAATGATACTGATACAATGATAATAGAATAGAATAACAAAGCATTTATAATCTTTTAAATACAGCTCAATTTTAATTAATCAGTTTAAATATGTAGTTTATTCTTCTCCTACTCCTACTATGGAGTCACAGTTACTGAAGCACTGATTGGTCATTTAGCACGCTGACTAAAATACTGTTTCCTGTTATATATGGGTCCCACTTTATAATAAGTGTCCCTAAGTACTATGTAGTTACAAGGTAACAATCCATGTAACTACAGTGTAACTACTGAGGAAGTACACATTGTTTATTATGTAATTAGACGTGTACTTACACAAGTCAGAATTAACCTTAATACACATGTGTAATTACATAACCTGTTCCTCTGTAGTTAATCTGTAACAATGTGTACTTCATCAGTAGTTACACTGTAGTTACATGGATTGTTACCGTGTAACTACATAGTACTTAGGGACACTTATTATAAAGTGGGACCCATATATGTTATATATATATATATATATATATACATATATATATATATATATATATATATATACTGTACCATTTTCAGATCATGAACATTTACTGTATGATAAATCGATAATGTAATTATCATTACAGGACTAGAGATGCAGGAATACTGATACTGATACTATATTAATGTTTTTGTATTCGCCAGCGATATCCGATACCATGTATTTAGCGCACATTGCTACGCTAACCAACAGACAACTCTTGTTTCCGGAAACGTCCGAGTTAAAAAAGTCTGAGT
>NC_064414.1:56920000-56935000 GCF_023375975.1 Astyanax mexicanus
ACACACTACACACCTAACACACACTACACACACCTAACACACACTACACACACACACACACACCTAACACACACACACACTACACACACACACTACACACACCTAACACACACACACTACACACTACACACACACACTACACACACCTAACACACACACACTACACACTACACACTACACACACACACACTACACACACACACACTACACACACACACACACACACTACACACTACACACACACACACACACACACTACACACTACACACACACACACACCTAACACACACACTACACACACACACACTACACACACACACACACACTACACACACACACTACACACACACACACACTACACACACACTACACACACACACTACACACACACACACACACACTACACACACACTACACACACACACTACACACACACACACACCTAACACACACACACACCTAACACACACACTACACACACACTACACACACACACTACACACACACACACACACTACACACACACTACACACACACACTACACACACACACACACCTAACACACACACACACCTAACACACACACTACACACACACTACACACACACACTACACACACACACACACCTAACACACACACTACACACACACACACACACACACTACACACACACTACACACACACACTACACACACACACACACTACACACCTAACACACACACACACACACTACACACCTAACACACACACACACACACACACACACTACACACCTAACACACACACACACACACTACACACACACACACTACACACCTAACACACACACACACACACTACACACCTAACACACACACACACACACACACCTAACACACACACACACACACACACCTAACACACACACACACTACACACCTAACACACACACACACACACACACTACACACCTAACACACACACACACACACACACACACTACACACACACACACACTACACACACACACACACACACACTACACACACACACACCTAACACACACACACATACACTACACACACTACACACACACACACACTATACACACACTACACACACACTACACACCTAACACACTACACACACACACACTACACACACACACACACTACACACACACACACACACTATACACACTACACACCTAACACACACACACACACTACACACACACACACACTACACACCTAACACACACACACACACACACTACACACCTAACACACACACACACACACTACACACTACACACACTACACACTACACACACTACACACACACTACACACCTAACACACACACACACTACACACACACTACACACACACTACACACACACACTACACACACACACTACACACACACACACACTACACACACACACACTACACACCTAACACACACACACACACACTACACACACACACACACACCTAACACACACACCTAACACACACACACACACTACACACACACACACACCTAACACACACACTACACACACACACTACACACACACACACACTACACACCTAACACACACACTACACACACACACACACACTACACACCTAACACACACACACACCTAACACACACACACTACACACACACACACTACACACACACACTACACACACACACACACACACACTACACACACACACTACACACCTAACACACACACTACACACACACACACACACTACACACCTAACACACACACCTAACACACACACTACACACACACACACACTACACACACCTAACACACACACTACACACACTACACACACTACACACCTAAAACACACACACTACACACACACACTACACACCTAACACACACACTACACACACACACACACACTACACACCTAACACACACACCTAACACACACACTACACACACACACACACTACACACACCTAACACACACACTACACACACACACACTACACACCTAAAACACACACACCTAACACACACACTACACACACACTACACACCTAACACACACACACACACACTACACACCTAACACACACACACTACACACCTCTGGTTCTGCATTCTGATTGGAGTAACCTCAGGCAGACAGAGGTAAAAGCTCAGGAAACTCTCGCTTAGATCAGACACCTCACTAATCCCAGAGAGAGAGAGAGACTCAGTACATTAGAATCAGCTATAAAAGACAATCAGTCTCCATTAGACTACCCCATATCCATACAGGAATTAAAGGAAACACTCAAATTACTAAAACAAGGAAAAGCCTGCGGAATTGATAATATAAAAAACGAAATGTTGAAACACAGCAGTCCCAAATTACAATTGGCCATACTAAAACTTTTTAATCTAGTACTTAATTGTGGATTTTTTCCTGTAATCTGGAATAGAGGTCTAATTACTCCAATTTATAAAAATGGTGATAAATTTGACCCAAATAACTACAGGGGTATCTGTGTAAACAGTAATTTAGGCAAAGTCTTCTGCAGTATACTAAACACCAGGCTATTAAAATATTTAACTGAACATAATACCCTATCAAAATGTCAAATTGGATTTCTACCTAAACACCGAACCACAGACCATATTTACACCTTAGATGCACTCATTCAAAAACACGTCCATCAAAAAACCAAAGGGAAGATATTTGCTTGTTTCGTAGACTTTAAAAAAGCATTCGACTCAATTTGGCACAATGGACTATTTCTCCAATTACTTGAATCTGGTATAGGGGGGAAGGTTTATGATTTAATTAAATCCAAATATAATGATAATAAATGTGCAGTAAAAATTGAGAACAGAAGAACAGATTTTTTTAAACAAGGACGTGGAGTGCATCAAGGATGTAATCTATCCCCAACTTTATTTAACATATACATCAACAAATTGGCTACAACCCTTGAAAATTCTCCAAACTTAGGTCTTGAATTAAATGATAAAGAAATAAAACTCCTATTATATGCAGATGATTTACTTTTATTAGCTCCAACAGCAGAAGCCTTACAACAACATTTAAATATATTAGAAGAATTTTGTCAAGATTGGGCCCTAGACATTAATATCAACAAAACCAAAATAATGATTTTCCAAAAAAAAGCCAGATCACAAAAATCTAAATTCCACTTTACATTCAGAGGAACAACCCTACAGCACTGTATGGACTACAATTACCTGGGCCTGGTAATAAGTGCATCTGGCAGGTTTAATAAGACTACGAATGCACTGGTAGAGAAAGCAAGAAAAGCATTTTTTACCATCAAAAGATCCCTAAACAAATTTAATCTTCCAATACAAATCTGGCTAAAAATATTTAATTATATTATTAAACCCATACTTTTATATGGCAGTGAAGTTTGGGGACCTAAAATTTATCAAGGACACGCATCATGGGACACGAATCCAATAGAAAAATTTCACCTGGAATTCTGCAAAGAAATTTTAAAAGTCCATCGCAGCACGGTGAACCTGGCGTGCAGAGCAGAGCTCGGCCAGTTTCCTCTCTCCCTATCCATCATAACCAGAGCTTTAAAATTCCACTCTCACCTGTCCCAATCCCACCCAGACTCATATCACCACACAGCATACCTTAATACCTGCACACACCCAGAAACAGACCCTCTCACACACATTAAACACCACCACCACCTTCACACCACCACCTGCTACACCCTCAAACACACACACCTCCAAACCATCCACAAAACACAGCAATCAGACTATATTAATCACTGGCTTCATGAAATTTCCTCCATTAATAAATTAGAATGTTACAGATCATTAAATAGAGAATACACCCTCGCAGATTACCTGACTAAAATTAAAAACCCCAGAGAAAGACACACGCTGACGATGTACAGACTCAGTGCCCACAGCCTGGAGATAGAGAGCGGGAGACAGAGGAAACACTGGAGACCCAGAGCCGAGCGAGTGTGTGATCACTGCAGCTCCGGACAGGTAGAAACCGAGCAGCACTTCCTCTCCTCCTGCTCTAAATACACCCAGCTCAGACTCCAGTTCCTACAGAACATCACATCCACCATCCCATCACTCAGATTAATAACAGAGGAAGATCTGATCAGACTGTATTTAGGAGAGATTCCAGAATGTGTTGGATTATCTGCTAAATATGTACACAACTGCCACACCCTGAGAAACCAGAGCCCCACCCTACACTAAACAACCCTGCTTATATAATTATATATATATTATTGCATAAACTATATGTACAGTTATTTCTTATTATAATTATTATTATTATTATTATTATTTTTATTTTTTTTTCTCACATATTGTAATTTATTTATTATCCTTCAATTTTGTCATAATTTGATTATTATTTTTGTATTTGTTGAATTGTTTGCTTTGGCAACAGTTGTTGTTTACAATTCATGCCAATAAAGCCATTTGAATTTGAATTTGAATTTGAGAGAGAGATGTAGAGAGAGAGAGACGGAGAGAGAGATGGAGAGAGAGACGGAGAGAAAGAGATGGAGAGAGAGAGAGAAAGAGAGAGAGGGAGAGAGAGAGAAAGACGGAGAAAGAGAGAGAGACGGAGAGAGAGATGGAGAGAGAGAGACGGAGAGAGACGGAGAGAGAGAGAGATGAGAGAGAGAGACGGAGAGACAGAGAGAGAAAGAGAGAGAGGGAGAGGGAGAGAGACGGAGAGAGAGGGAGAGAGACGGAGAGAGAGGGAGAGAGACGGAGAGAGAGGGAGAGAGACGGAGAGAGAGATGGAGAGAGAGAGACGGAGAGAGAGGGAGAGAGACGGAGAGAGAAAGAGAGAGAGAGACGGAGAGAGAAAAGCTGGGTGATGTTTTGTAAATGTTGCATAAAATTAAAAGATTTTGCAATAAAAATTGTAAAATATCATTTAAGATTTTCATTGAATTTGCAGCGATGCGACAGATCAGAATATGTGTGATTTTACATCAAAATGCTGGAGAAGATGAAACTGAAACTTCACATGAAGCTCTGCTCTTCAGCACAGATCACATTATGGCTTTTGGACACTATAACCTCCTGTGTGAACAGAACCCAAGAGTTTATTCAAACCAGGGGTCGGCAATAAGTTTGGCCATGGACCAGATATTTTCCAAGTTTCATGGCCACAAAATAAATTGTGTTTTGTAAAATGAAGTGTAGAAAGAGTGCTGCTACAGACTAGTAGCTCTCCAGCCCAGAGGGTTGTTGAACCCAACTGCAGAACAGCTGATCTCAAAGCAGGTAAACCCAAGAAGAAAGAAATAAAAAAATAAATAAACACACTGCTCCTCACGCAGGATCGAACCTGTGTCGTCAGGGTCACGCTCCAATACACTACCGCTGTCCTGCTTAGTGAATTGGGACAAGGTTGGGAAAAAAACTAAAATCACGCCAAGTGACAGAGAGACAGGGGAGGAATGTAAACAAAAGCTCATCAGAGAAGCTTTTTATTTAATTTTTTTCATTATGGTTCATTTTGGTTCAAACAACCAACCTCAGGTGCCAGATTTTTCATGCTTGCGGACCACATCTGGCCCACGGGTCACCGATAGCTGATTTTTACACATCTGGGAGTCCAAACCCACCAGACAGTTCAGTGCAGAGCAGTGTAAAGACGTGTCTCAGTGTTCAGTGTTTCAGAAAGTCTAAAGCAGCTTTTGTGAAACCGTGTGCTGCAACTGGACCATCAGTAGCACCAGTCGCTTCCAGTCACTGAATACACAAACCAACCAATCACAGAATCACCACAGAATCACCACGGCAGAGTACAGTATAACAGTAACGGGGAGAGTATAGTGAGTATAGTGAGTAAACACCAGAGAATCCATCCAAATGATCTATCACTCTTTTCACTATTCAGCTTAAATAGAGGGATGGGGTTGTAAAAAAAAGAGATAGATGGAGAAAGAGGTGTAAAGAAAGAGAAAGAGATGGAAGTGTAGAGAGATAGAGGAAGAGAGAGATAGACATTAAGGGATGGAGGTGTAAAGAGAGAAGAAGAGAGAGGGAGAGAGAGAGGCAGTGATATAGAGGTATAGAGAGAAACAGGGAGAGAGAGAGGGGGGGGGGGGTAATCCTCCGGGGTTCTGCATTAGCGCGGTAAATTAAAGGGTATTAGATTAAATTGGCTCGGCGGTTCAGACTGTGAGTAAAAGTGTGATTTGCATTTCCTGCACTGCTGAAGATATCATTAGTGCAGGAGATCCCCCAGCGCACCACTGACAGCACAAGCCCCGCCCCCCCGCACACACTCTCACACTCACACGAGTAAACAGACTGTGTGTGAGGTGTTGTTAGCGTGAGGATATTAGTGGTGTGAAACGCCATCGATCTGAAAATCAATCTGTATTGATTTTAGAGTGTTCTGATTGATCACTGTAATGATCAATAAGTTAATCACAGCCCAGCTCTCAGATTAAACCCAGCACTAATTTAAACACATGTATATACAGCTCGAAAAAAATCAGTTTCTCTGATTCTGCTATTTATAGGTTTATGTTTGAGTAAAATGAACATTGTTGTTTTATTCTATAAACTACAGACAACATTTCTCCCAAATTCCAAATAAAAATATTCTCATTTAGAGCATTTATTTACAGAAAATGAGAAATGGCTGAAATAACAAAAAAGATGCAGAGCTTTCAGACCTCAAATAATGCAAAGAAAACAACAAGTTCATATTCATAAAGTTTTAAGAGTTCAGAAATAATCAATATTTGGTGGAATAATCCTGATTTTTAATCACAGTTTTTTTTTTTTCATGCATCTTGGCAACATGTTCTCCTCCACCAGTCTTACACACTGCTTTTGGATAACTTTATGCTGCTTTACTCCTGGTGTAAAAATTCAAGCAGTTCAGTTTGGTGGTTTGATGGTTTGTGATCATCCATCTTCCTCTTGATTATATTCCAGAGGTTTTTAATTTGCTAAAATCAAAGAAACTCATCATTTTTAAGTGGCCTCTTATTTTTTTACAGAGATGTATTTTACCACAGTTAGTTCCGACCCTGCAATGTGATTGGCTAAGAGGAGTTCTATGAGGGCCGTTATCAGCCAGTAATGCACTGTAACCGAAGCTCTCCATGTATTACTCCGCCACATACAGGTAACCTAGCAACGATGCAGCGCTTACAAACCAAACAGCACAGCTACAAACAGAGCAGCAATGGAACTATTTTAACTGGCGGAGGTAATCATCTCCCAACATCTTCACCTTATTAACACTATAATTACTGAATTCAATCAAATCCTCACAGCAATGTGAGTCCAGAACTGAGAAAATCCAGCAGATGACTGAGCAGGTGTCCCATTACTTCTGTCCATATAGTGTAAAAGCCTCTTATCTCCAGATCATAATTACAGAGAGAACAGCTCCAGATCTCCACCTTAAACCCTCACAGAACCCATAACATTAAAACCACCTCACAGATTATATAACATCTATACCATAAACCATAACATTAAAACCACCTCACAGATTATATAACATCTATACCATCAGCCATAACATTAAAACCACCTCACAGATTATATAACATCTATACCCATCAGCCATAACATTAAAACCACCTCACAGATTATATAACATCTATACCATCAGCCATAACATTAAAACCACCTCACAGATTATATAACATCTATACCATCAGCCATAACATTAAAACCATCTCACAGATTATATAACATCTATACCATAAGCCATAACATTAAAACCACCTCACACATTAAATAACATCTATACCCATCAGCCATAACATTAAAACCACCTCACAGATTATATAACATCTATACAATAAGCCATAACATTAAAACCACCTCACACATTAAATAACATCTATACCCATCAGCCATAACATTAAAACCACCTCACACATTAAATAACATCTATACCCATCAGCCATAACATTAAAACCACCTCACAGATTATATAACATCTATACCATCAGCCATAACATTAAAACCACCTCACAGAATATATAGCACCTATACCCATCATCTATAACATTACAACCACCTCACAGATTATATAGCATCTATACCCATCAGCCATAACATTACAACCACCTTACAGAGTATATAACATCTATACCCATCAGCCATAACATTAAAACCACCTCACAGATTATATAACATCTATACCCATTGGCCATAACATTAAAACCACCTCACAGATTATATAACATACCCATCAGCCATAACATTAAAGCCACCTCACAGATTATATAACATCTATACCCATCAGCCATAACATTAAAACCACCTCACAGATTATATAACATCTATACCCATCAGCCATAACATTAAAACCACCTCACATATGATATAACATCTATACCCATTGGCCATAACATTAAAACCACCTCACAGATTATATAACATCTATACCCATCAGCCATAACATTAAAGCCACCTCACAGATTATATAACATCTATACCCATCAGCCATAACATTAAAACCACCTCACAGATTATATAACATCTATACCCATTGGCCATAACATTAAAACCACCTCACAGATTATATAACATCTATACCCATCAGCCATAACATTAAAGCCACCTCACAGATTATATAACATCTATACCCATCAGCCATAACATTAAAACCACCTCACAGATTATATAACATCTATACCCATCAACCATAACATTAAAACCACCTCACAGATTATATAACATCTATACCCATCAGCCATAACATTAAAACCACTTTACAGAGTATATAACATCTATACCCATCAGCCATAATATTAAAACCACCTCACAGATTATATAACATCTATACCCATCACCCATAACATTAAAACCACCTCACATATTATATAACATCTATACCCATCAGCCATAACATTAAAACCACCTTACGGAGTATATAACATCTATACCCATCAGCCATAACATTAAAAACACCTCACAGATTATATAACATCTATACCCATCAGCCATAACATTAAAAACACCTCACAGATTATATAGCATCTATACCCATCAGCCATAACATTAAAACCACCTCACAGATTATATAACATCTATACCCATCAGCCATAACATTAAAACACCCTCACAGATTATATATAACATCTATACCCATCAGCCATAACATTACAACCACCTTACAGATTATATAACATCTATACCCATCAGCCATAACATTAAAACCACCTCACAGATTATATAACATCTATACCATCAGCTATAACATTAAAACCATCATGCTAGTGGTGGGTTACCTCAGCATGCTAACTCTAAGCTAGTTTTTAGATGGATGGATGGATGGTTGTGCTAATGCTAAGCTAGTGTTTTTCAGCTGGTGTGTTTCAGGTGGTAAACAGGGTGAAGATGTAACTGAGGGGAAAAGTGGAGTTAAAAGCTTTATTTCTTCAGTTTATTAAAGTAGAGTTGATTCATGAACTTAAATTTGGAGTTTATTGTGGGTCTACTCTGTTAGCTACATAGCTAATGCTAGCTACACTGCTAAAACTAGCTACACTGCTAATGCTAACTACACTGCTAACGCTAGCTACACTGCACTGAGAGAGAGAAACACTATAGAGGAGAAATTTCCTGACCTACTAAACTAATCAGTACCTAAATACACTGTTTATACATTAATTATAAATGAATTTAGTTCAAAACATCCTCAGTTTGGTGTAGAGTAACATTACCGGATAAACGTTTGTGTGTGTTAGCGGCTATAGCGCTAATTTGGAAAAGGCGTTTACTCGTTTTTCTCTTGCCTCTCCTTTCTTCTCTTCTCTTATTTAGTTCTTTGTACGCTGAAATGTTGCTTCTTCAGGACAGTGGTTTATATATATATATATATATAATATTTACTATATAAAACCCTAAAATAAATGTCAAAATGAACACAGTAAAACCTTTGAAAAAAAAATACTGTACATTTCACAGTGCTCTTTTTGCAGTGTTGGCAATCTGGTACCTGTTACCTGGAAGCAGGTACTAAAGGGTTCGTACGGTCAATAAAAACCTGGAAAAGAATATGAAAATAGAAATTTCCAGGTTTTGGAAAAATAAAAACACCCAAAAAGTTTTGAAAAGTCATTAAAATTTGCTCTACAAGTATTTGTGTTTCAGCTTAAGTGTATCAGATTCATTGTAGACCTACTATAATAATTTTTAGTTTTTAGTTTTTTGGTTTTTGGTTTTACTGTGCATGTCTGCACTGATATAAAAATCTTATGGTCATAAAAAATGCCTTGAAGGCCTGAAAAAATCATGGAATAAAAATATGAAAAATTATGAAAAATCATGGAATTTTATTGGTTAAAATATTTATCAACCCTGAATATAAAAAAACAGCACAACAACAAGCACTTTCATACAGCCACCTGATCCACAGCAGCCAATCAGAACTCACACACACACAGCCTGCCACTCAGATTAATCTGCACTCAGCTCACCTTTAATCTGCACACCAATCAGCGAAACAGCCTCGCCGCTCATTTACATACACAGCGTTCCCCGACACCGCCATCACTTTCCATTATCACCAGAATCACGGCGCATTATTACATCACTTATTAACCATTTCAGCTCCTACATCACATCCCTCAGTCTGATAAACAGTGATGTGAAAAAGTCATTCTAATTATACAATAATTAACTACATTTTAGAAAGCTGAGTTCAGTTTCACTACTAACCACAATCAGACCTGATTACTGATTCCAGACCTGTAGAATCAAAAAATCCCTTATATAATAGAATCTGTCTGACAACATGAAGCAGATAAACGATCTCAACAAAAAGCAGCACATTATTATTATTAAACCCCCATCTGAAGAAACTCAACAACAGATGAGAAAAAAACAAAAAAAAAATATTATGATTATAAAATCATTTCTAAAGCTTTGAGACTCCAGAGAACCACAGTGATTCACTATTATTCACTAATGGAGAAAAACATGGAACACTGGTGAACCTTCCCAGGAGTGACCGGCCCACCGAACAAAATTACTCCAAAAGGGCATGAAGAACTCATCCAGGAGATCCCAAAAGAACCCAGAACAACATTTAAAGAACTGCAGGATCTCACTCTCCTCAGTTAAGATCAGAGTTCATGATTCAATAATAAGAAAGAGATAAAAAACGCCGCTGACCAAAAACAACACAAAAGTGGAACTTTTCCTTTTACATCTGGCGTAAAACTATAAACTAACACATCATTACAGAAAAAGATCATCATACTGAACGCTGTAAAACATCCACAAGGTACCCAGCATCTCAATTCAACACATTCATCAGAGTTTCAGCATTAATATAATACAGTATTATAATACAGCATAACACACTCTACAGCGCCACCATGCTGCACAGAGCTGCACGTTACTGAGGGATCTGTGAAGCTTTTGTGTTAAATGTGTAGTCATTTGTTGAAAAGCAATTTTTTTTAAAAAACAGTAAAATGTATACATTTAATATATTTAATACAGATTAATATAATCACTACTAAATTCAGCTCATTAACAAAAACTAATTCATTCATTATCCCTAATTCCCCAATTTCCCTTTTACACACAATGCAGCACATATACAGGAATCCACACTTATATGAGTGTGTGTGTGTGTGTGTGTGTGTGTGTGTGTGTGCTGCAGCAGGGGCTCATGGGATATCGATTGGCTCCGTCCAGAGACGGTTTCCATAATTGGTTAAAATGACCAAGTGCAGAGAGGGACTCTCTCTCTCTCTCTCTCTCTGTCTCTCTCGCCCTCTCTCTCTCTCTCTCTCGCTCTCTCTCTCTCTCACTCTCTCTCCCTTTTTCTTTCTATATCGCTCTCTTTTTCATTTTATTGCTCTCTCTCTCCCTTTCATTCTCTCTCACCCTCTCACTCTATTGCTCTCTCTTCGTTTCTCTCTCTCTCTCTGTCTCTCCCTTTCTCTCTTCCTCCCTTCAGTCTCTCTCTCTCTCTTTCTCTTTCTCTCTCTCTCTCTCTTTCTCTGTCTCTCTCTCCCCCTCTCTCTCTCTCTCTCTCTCTCTCTCTCTCAGTGCCGGGTTCTCAGTGCCGGGTTGGCGGGGTGCCAGGCGTGAGGTTTGTTGGGATGTGTGCCAGCCGCAGTCTGACTGGCAGCAATTAGGGGTGTCTGAGCCAAGCTGAGCCTGCGCCACACAAACACCCCTAATTACTGCCAATTAGGCGAGGCGGGCGAGCGAGGGGGGGGGTGGGGGGGTGGTTGCTGAGCCGGTTGGGGGGGTTTCAGGGCTGGGTGGGCATGGAAACAATTTTCAAGGGCTTAAAAACGAGACTTGCAGGGAAAGGTTAATACTCTGGAGTGTGTGTGAGTGTGTGAGTGTGTGTGTGTGGTTGGGGGGGGGGGGGGGGTATTAGTAAAGGTTAGGGGTGTCCAGATCATATTTTTACAGATCCTGATCTGATCAGCTCTGATAAAACATTACAAGTCTTATTTGATATAAAAAGATTAAGTATCATTGATTTCATGAAGATAAATATTATATTAAATGTATATTTTCATAGACAACTAACTACCAAACTTTCTTTCAGAGATACAGTATCTATATTTCTATTTTCACCAATAACATCTGATATTTTCATGAAAAGCTCTTAATAAGCTTAATAAACATCTGATAGGATTTTAATGAGCAACACATCCAGTTAAATCTGATTATAGAGATCAGATCCAATCTAAAACATTATTCACTGATAGATTACACATCTCATGTTATATAATATTATGTTTATGGATAGCACTCGATTATAACATTAGTGTGTGTGTATATATGTATATAAAACATCTGATATGATGCTTAAATTCTCATGACTTATCATCTAATAATTGGTGTTATTCATGGGGTATGAATCATATATTATATATTGTATATGTTACATTATCATGTGTGCAAGTTTTGTTGGTAACTCTTCGCTCTTTCTGCACTCGTGATACAAAACATATATTCCTACACAACATATATAATGCAGAACTTGGTAACAATGTACTTTTTGTATATTTACATTAAAATATTTTTAAATATTGCTTTCAAAACAGCTATTCAAAGTTAAAGCTTCAATACAGATATCTGTATATTTGATAAGTTTACAAATCTGCTATGAAGACATGATCAGATAAATGTATTTTTATATTTGGTTTAATGTATGTTTGATGTTTTTGTTGCTAAATTAAGAGCTTTTATCTCAGTGGTTTGATCTGTATCTTCTGATCAGAGTAATTATCTGCTTCAGTATCAGTAATTAACGAGATTAATATCGGTACTGAAGTACTGAATCCTGGGATCAGGACACCCCTACATATATATATCAGGACAGTGAGGAGAACCGGGAGAGGTTTTACCTCCAGTGAGGACCCGGGCTTCTTCTTCAGCTCCTCACACTTGCGGAATTTGCAGATTTGGTGTCCGGTCTTGCGGTTCCTGCAGCTGCTGCAGACGCCGCAGTTGATGAGCCGCCTGCAGGGGGCACACACCCCGCACCGTTTCCTCTTCTTCTTGGCCGGGTTCCCGGCGGACGCGGAGGAGGAGGAGGAGTTATTCTGCGGGCAGTCTGCCAGATTGGCAATTTGAAACGCACTGTCTGTAACGGCGGCGGAGGCAGCGGGGGAGTGAAGGGCTGTCATGACGATGACCCCGGGAGGTAATGAGATGCCCCCTAGAGCCGGGATGGCGGAAAAAGTCCCGACGCGTTCGGGGAGATTCATTATCTCTGCTTCGCTGGCGCCGCATTTCAGCTTGTTCATGCATTCCCCGGCTAAAGGCCGGCAGTGTTCCGGGGATAAGGTAGAGAGGAAATTATTATTTGCCATTTGCAGCGTCTCCGGCTTCCCCGGCCGCGGGGATTCGTTCCGGTGCGCGCCGGTCCTGTTGGGGTTTATCGCCGCCGCCGATTTCCGTCCCCAGAGCATGGCGTTGTCGCAGTTCCAGGGGGACACGCCGATGCGGGCGCTGGGGAAGATGGGCGTGGTGATGCGGGCGATTTTGGCGGTCTGAGGGAACGCGCCGTTGGTTTTGTAAAAGTTGGCGAATGACCGGTACCGCTCCAGTTCCGCGTTATAATCCAACAGCTGGTTTAATCCGCCGTCCTGCAGGATGTCCTTCTGCAGCAGCGAGACGTCGGCACTCTGCCCGCTCTCGATGCACAGCGCCGCGTTCAGGTTGGACATGGCTGGAGCTGGGCGGCGGTGCGGTAGCGCGGTGGAGAGGGGCGGGTCGGGGCTCGGGAGGTTCTGACGGGGTCGGCCGGCCTTCCTTCACTTGGAGCTTCTCAGACACAGAACCTCACCATCCTGAACCCGGATCTACAAACCAGACAAAACACAATTACACCAGCGCTCGTTACCACCGTCACACACAGGGGGCGCTGTTTCACTGTTTATATTCACACTTACTGCACCTTTAACCCATCCTCACACTCCTCACACTTACTGCACATTTAACCCATCCTCACACTCCTCACACTTACTGCACATTTAACCCATCCTCACACTCCTCACAATTCTCACTCTCCTCACACTTACTGCACATTTAACCCATCCTCACACTCCTCACACTTACTGCACATTTAACCCATCCTCACACTCCTCACACTTACTGCACATTTAACCCATCCTCACACTCCTCACAATTCTCACTCTCCTCACACTTACTGCACATTTAACCCATCCTCACACTCCTCACACTTACTGCACATTTAACCCATCCTCACACTCCTCACACTTACTGCACATTTAACTGATCCACACGCTCCTCACACTTACTGCACCTTTAACTGATCTACACGCTCCTCACACTTACTGCACCTCTAACTGATCCACACGCTCCTCACACTCTGGAACCGACTCGATTCCAACACAAACATTAAGCCTAGTTCTAGTTCATTCAGAAAGCTGTGAAGGCCAGATAGATGTTTTATGAATAGTTCTGAAAAACCTTAAATAAAAATAAGCTAAAGTATTTAAAAACAATAATTTATCTTAAAAA
>NC_064414.1:56940000-56962500 GCF_023375975.1 Astyanax mexicanus
TGTGTGTGCGTGTGTGTGTTCCAGCGCTGTGTGTGGCTGATTGGCGCTGCGCTGGGGACGCTGGGATGCGCACACCTACCGATCATTGGCTGGAAATGACTGGAGAGATGGAGGGAGGAGGGGGGGGGAGAGATGGGAGGGAGAGAGATAAAGAGGTGGCGAGAGAGAGAGAGAGAGAGGAAGGGATAGAGAGATGGATGAAGTTTTAAATAAAGGCTAAAATTTAAAGATGAAAAATATGACGATTATATAAATATCTACAGCTCTGAAAAATATAAGAGAGCTCTTAAAAATGATGAGTTTCTTTGATTTTATCAAATTAAAACCTCTAGGATACTATAATCAAGAGGAAGATGGATGATCACAAACCATCAAACCACCAAACTGAACTGCTTGAATTTCTGCACCAGGAGTAAAGCAGCATAAAGTTATCCAAAAGCAGTGTGTAAGACTGGTGGAGGAGAACATGATGCCAAGATACATGAAAAAAAACTGTGATTAAAAACCAACCAGAGTTATTCCACCAAATATTGATTATTTCTGAACTCTTAAAACTTTATGAATATGAACTTGTTTTCTTTGCATTATTTGAGGTCTGAAAGTTCTGCGTCTTTTTTGTTATTTCAGACATTTCTCATTTTCTGTAAATAAATGCTCTAAATGAGAATATTTTTATTTGTAATTTGGGAGAAATGTTGTCTGTAGTTTATAGAATAAAACAACAATGTTCATTTTACTCAAACATAAACCTATAAATAGAAAAATCAGAGAAACTGATTCAGAAACTGAAGTGCTCTCTTCATTTTTTACAGAGGTGTGAAAAAGCATTTGCCCCCTATAGATTTTTTTTTCTATCATACATACAAATTTCAGATTATCTAAACTTTAAACTTTAATATCAGACAAATATAACCTAAATAATTATAAACAGCACATTTTAAATGCTGATTTCATTTATTAATGAAAAAAAACAATCCAATCTAGCCCCCCTCCTATAAATTAACTATGATTAACTAAATGTTTGTAAAGCTGAGTTTAATTTCACTGCTAACCACAATCAGGCCTGATCACTGATTCCAGACCTGTAGAATCAAGAAATCACTTAAATAGAACCTGTCTGACAACTTGAAGCAGATAAAAGATCTCAACAAAAAGCAGCACATTATTATTATTAAACCCCCATCTGAAGAAGCTCAACAACAGATGAGAAAAAACAAAGTTATTGATCATATATCAGTCTGGAAAAGATTATAAAATCATTTCTAAAGCTTTGAGACTCCAGAGAACCACAGTGATTCACTATTTTTCACTAATGAAGAAAAAACATGGAACACTGGTGAACATTCCCAGGAGTGACCGGCCGCATGAAGAACTCATCCAGGAGATCCATAAAAAAGAACCCAGAACTACATTTAAAGAACTGCAGGATCTCACTCGCCTCATTTAAGATCAGGGTTAATGATTCAATAATAAGAAAGAGATAAAAAACACTGCTGACCAAAAACAACACAAAAGTGGAACTTTTCGGAAGGTTTATTTTTTTTAAGGGAAAATATTGAATAACTTGGTTATTCTCCTTTTGGCGGCAACAACTGTAATCAGTCTTTACTGATAACTGATAACGAGTCTTTCTTATCTCTGTGGAGGAATTTAGTTCTATTCTTCTTTACAGAATTATTTTAATTCAGACACATTGGAGGATTTTCCTGAATAAAAGTCCTGTTTAAGATCATCATCATCTCAATAATCTAGACTTTAACCAGACCCTCCAAAACCTTTCTTTAGTTCTTTAATCTCTTTTATTCAGGGATATCCAGATGATTGAGCTGATCAGATGTTACCTGGTTCTGCTACAGTAAAAAACACACCAGCCGGATGCAAAACATCTCAATCACATGACCGTAAAACGTCCTACAGGACTAGTTAATGATTACACACCAAACAGAAGCATTAGAAGAAAACCTGACCCACATTCCCACCAATAAACCCAACATCCAACAGGTAAAAACAACATCCAGATCAGTTAGAGGTGATGCAGGATGTTTTTAGAACTGTCCTGAATCCATGGCTCTGCAGCCAGGACGAAATCTGGTCTTCTTGGGGAAGGGGCTTATTAGCGTTTTATTTTTGGACGTACTGATCAAAAGAGAAATAAAGCCATAAATGGAAGCATCACATTACAACATAATCCATTCAGGTGACCGCACACGCAGCACAGGGAGCAGATAGCTTCCTATCCTCCAACAGAGTTGAAGACAAACCCAGACAACCTAGACCCAGAGTTTTAGAGGCTGGTACCCCAGAACAGTTTTTACATTTTACCAAACTGTACTGAATTCACAGAGCAAGCGCTACCAGACTCAGGAGATCCTTTGTTCCCAGAGTCATCAGACTATTCAACTCCTCCCAGTGGAGCCGGAGGAGAGAGAGGACAGATACGGGACCGGTCTCATTAGCTTATTTAATCACAGATTATTTTTATCTGTACTGTAATCACACTCTATAACACATACATCTACACCCTGAGACTCTATTAACAATTTACTGTACATCCTGTATATTCACACTCCTGCACACTACACTACTCACACTTAACTTAAATACAATACTTACATGTTTAGTATTTGTTGTATCTGCTGATACCTGCTATCTCTCATACTTAATTTAATTACTGCACTACCTCATATCTATGGCTGCTTACTTTCACATTTTGTATAGGTTTTGTATATATTCATGTATATCGTCGCTGTCCTATGAAAAACACTTATCTCCATTTTTGTCGATTTTTAGATTGCTACATAATTTGAACATACAAACTTTCCCTTACACTGTGCCAAAATTTCTTGATGAACGGACCAATAGAAACTCTTCAAAATGACCTGAAATAAGCTCTTTTTACATTGACTTCCATTGAAAGTTGACAAGGTTTTTTCTCTCTGCTGTAAAGTTGCTGTTTTGGAGATAAGTGTTTTTCATTGGACAGCAACGATATATTCTTCTTTCAGCATTTTTTACTTATATCTTATACAGTATAGTTAATATTTCAAATCTAAGTTAGAATCTTATATAGTCTTATGTTTCTTATTGTGCTTTCTTACTGTACCAAAACTATTACTGCACTGTAAAACATTACAGCCACATTAAGTTATGTGAACTTATTTGTTCTTTTCAATTCCAATTGCCATGACAAGTTTAGTATATTGAACTCAAGTTCCTTCGTTTTACATAAAAATAACTTAAAATAACATATTGTCTTAACTTCCTGTGAGTTATTCAAATTTACCCAAGTTTATTCAACTTACGTTTTTAAGTTATTGGTTAAAAAAATGAAAGTGTGAAGATTTGAAAATGCAGAGAGGTAGAGTGATAGGCAGTGATAGGAAGTTAGAAAAGACTGGAGTACTTTTTACAACTTTAAAACCGTGGGCTAAACACTTTTTAACCGACGCATAGCAGTTAATAATAACAAGGAGCAAAAAACTAAAGGGGATTACTTTCAGCTGCGTGAGTCACCAACACTCCAAAAAGTAATTCTGTGTTTTAGTCAGAAGAACTAATGTTATTAAGTTGAGTGAACTCACCGGCAAGTACAACTCCATTGTTTTCAATCGGAAAACTTAAAAAGGTTTGTTGAGCCAATGAAAAAATGTGATTTCAACCAACTTTTAGCTCTTTCTACAGTGTTGGTTCATGCAGCTTTCCTATTGGTTCCTGGTACCATATATCTGCATATTGGGTGTGGCCGCTCCCTTACTTACAATTTTTGTGTTGTCTGTTGCCCTAAGCTACCTTATTCTGGGCGTGCACTAATTATAATATATACGTTGATTGCCAGGCCAATATCTGCATATTGGGTGTAGCCGCTCCCTTACTTACCATCTTTGTGTTGTCTGTTGTCCAAAGCTACCTGATCCTGGGCGTGCAGTAATATAATATATGTGTTGATTGCCAGGCCTCAGTGTTGTAGGCTGCTGATCACAGTATGCTGGCTTTGAGCTACAGAGTTCACTCTTTACTGAGTTTACTCTTATTCTGCCCCAGCATTATACTGTCAGTATTGGCAGTTAAATAATAATATTAAAAATGCTGCGAACACTTATGGTTAACTTAAAATAATAAGTTGTGTGAATATTACTCAAGTTTTACTAACTTGAAAGTGTGTGTTAAAATAAAGCTGAATTGTTAGTTTATTTGACTAAACAGAACATTTTTTAAAAAAGGACAAATTAAACACTTGAGTTGTTTTAACTCAGTGCATCAAGCTGAAACAGTAAGTAATGAGTATTTGAACAACTTGTTTAACTTAAAATCTTGAGTTGATACAAATGTTTTTATCAAGTTGAGTTAACTCAGCTTTTTAAGGCAGCAGGGGAACTTATGTTGCTGAGTTTAACCAACTTGAAATGTTTTACAGTGTGTTGTTTGTTTCTACTGTGTTGTGTAACTGGTACTGGCTGCTAAATTTCCTATGTGATTCATCCATCCATCCATCCATCTAACCATCCATCCATTCATCCATCCATCCATCCATTCATCCATCCAACAGTCAATCCATTCGCCCATCCATCCATTCATTCATCCATTCATCCATCTAACCATCCAACCATCCATCCAACCATCTAACATCCATCCATTCATTCATCCATCCATCCATTCATTCATCTATCCATCCATTCATCTATCCATCCATCCATCCATCCATCCATCCATCTAACATCCATCCATTCATTCATCCATCCATCCATTCATTCATCTATCCATCCATTCATCTATCCATCCATCCATCCATCTAACATCCATCCATTCATTCATCTATCCATCCATTCATTCATCCATCTAACATCCATCCATCATGTCTGCTACAAAAGGCTAGGGTGTAAATTCCCACAGAATACACTGTCTGATAATAAAATACTGTTGAAACATCAGTATCATCATGTGAAGACAGATTTAAGAGCTGTGGACTGAAAAAGATAAAATACATTTAAGAATTCGTTCCTTTGGAACTCCTAGGTGGTTCTGTTATCAGAAGGTTGGCAGTTTGATTCCCGGTGATGCCATAGCCATGCGTCAGTGTCTGGGAGTTTTAACCCCTATCTGGATGGGATTCGTTTTTCAGGAAGACATCTGTGAAAAATATTTCACTCTTCTACTCAGTGATAAAACTCCTGCATCCGGACTGCAATTGAAAAAACAGGAGGTTTTTCCCGGTCACATGACATCATGTTCAGTAGCTCCTCCATTTCCACTCGCTGTTGTGTTTTTAATGTGGATCTTCGTGGAAACCGTGGCACGCCCAAAGTGTAATTACGGTGCGCAGCAGTGGACAAATATCTATTTTATTAAAGGCGAGGAGACGAAACTCAGAGATGTGCGTCCGGACGGGACTAAAATTAGCGGAGGAGCACGGAGTTCAGAGAAAAACAGTAGATAATTCAGCCTGTAATTTTCTCAGAGGACGTCTGAGAAATAAAACACCTACATGATCGTTCTGGACGGGAATAAAATCACAGAGGATAAAAAATCCCCATGAAAGAGATCCAAAAAATTAACCCAGGACCCCCTGAGAAACTGTAACAGTATCAGCATTAGTGTTCTCCTGCAAGCGTGATGAACACCAGCGTTGAGGGTTAGAAGCAGTTTGAGAAAATGTGGGAGGAGCTTCTTCACCTGTCCCAGAGAACGACCGTGATAGCCTTCATCCTCCCATCATCACTGATGGCATTCACACACACACACACACACACACACACACACACACACACACACACACACTCACACACACACACACACACACACACACACACACACACACGCTTCCTCAGAGGGATGAGGAGAGCAGGATGACTGACAGGAGGGGTTGTTGTGGATTCTGGAGGAGCCTCGGAAAGAAAGAGGGAGGGAGAGAAAAAGAGAGGGAAGAGAGGGAGAGGAAGAATACAGAGGGAAAGCACTCTGAGGAAGATTAAGTTGTGTGTGAGTGTGAGTGTGAGTGTGTGTGTGTGTGTGTGTGTGTGTGTGTGTGTGTGTGTGTGTGTGGACCTCAGGGCTGTTTATTTAGAGCAGTGCCTCATTTCCTCCTGCTGGCTCACACACACACACACACACACACACACTCACACACACACTCACACACACCGTCTCACCTAGCGTATTAGCCGTTAGCCCTCCACGACACACACACACACACTCCCTACCTCCTCTATCCTGCTCTAATTGGAGTGCACACACACTTCCTGCCAATCTGACTGCTTACCAGCCCTGCTGCTGTCTCACACACACACACACACACACTCCTGTTGCATCAGCGGGCTGTGTGTGTGTGTGTGTGTGAGCAGGAGATAAATTAGAGGCAGTAATGGAGATGGATGCGGCCGCGAGCCGAGCGAAGCCGAGAGGCGGTGTGTGTGTGTGTAAGTGTGTGTGTGAGTGAGTGTGTGTGTGTGTGTGTGTGTGTGTTGTGGGGGGGGGGGGGGGGGGGGGTATTATCAAGGCCTGACCGCTTCATCCCTCACAGTCTCCTCTCACCTGGCGGCAGGTGGGGGGGGATCATATTTACCTGTTCTAATAAAACCTCCCACCTGTCCTCTAAAAGAATTAACACTAAATTAACCCTTTATTTAACACCCATTCACTTCATTACATTTTAATCTGTAACTTTATGTAACGTATTTTAGTCCCACTTTATAATAAGTGTGTGTAATAACTGTGTAATAACACATTAACAACGCAAGTAATAACAATGTAACTAATGGTGAAGTACAAACTGTTACAGATTAACTACAGTTGTAACAGTTTTGTTAATTACATACACACAATATAATTACATGTGTATCAATGTAAATATTTAAATATGTGTGTGTGTGATGTGGGTGGGTGTACTATCACATGTAGCACTATGAGTGAGTGTGTGTGTGAATTTTCACATGTAATAGTGCACGTGTGTGTGTGTAATTAGTAATTAGTTTGTCTGGTATGTAATTAAGACTGTGATTATTCAATACTAAAAATTAGTATTCTGATTTTATCATAGAAAATGATAAAATAATAAAATCTTCTGCAGTGTCTCACACTGATGCACTTATTATAAAGTATAAATGATTCTGTACATTAATAGATATTCTGACTCTTTAATAGACAGTCTGTACGTTGTCTGTAGATTAATCACAAATAATTTTGAATTAAATGTAAATACAACATATTCTAAAATATTTTTAGTTCTGTGACCAGAGGAGGATGGGTCCCCTCTTATATATTAGCCTTGATCGTGTGATAATACATGCAATAATACACTGTACATGTGATAATACAAGGTAGAAAAATAACAGACTCCTCCCTCCACACAGGAGGAAGACGCCCAGATGTTGCCAGGTGTTCAGCAAATAATCTCTGAGGGATCAGAATCGTCTGCTGCTGCCAGGCTGCCAGGTGTTATAGTCTGTGTGTGTGTGTGTGTTATAGTGTGTGTGTGTGTGTGTTATAGTGTGTGTGTGTGTGTGTGTGTGTGTGTGTGTGTGTTATAGTGTGTGTGTGTGTGTGTGTGTGTGTGTGTGTGTTTCCCCCTCTAGATTAGTTTGTCATCCCTTACCACTGACTGACACCTCACTGCTCCAGGCCTAGCCCTTTCTCCTTAAACACACACACACACACACACTATAACACACACACACACACACACACACTATAACACACACACACTCTCTTCCTCTCTCTCACACACACACACATCTACAAAACGAAAGAAAAGTCAGAATACATTTAACAGGAGAAAAGCAGGATGAGTTACAGCTGTTTGGAATGTCCTAAAGAAGAAAGTCGTCACTGGTGTACTAAATATCAGATCAACCAAGGAAAACCGCAGCAGTTAATGAAACAGAAACATTGTGAATTCTGTAAAGAAAAAACATAAAACTACTTTTAGTGACATCAGCATCAACCTCCAGAGAGCAGGAATTAAGATATCAAAATCTACTATTCACTGAAAACGTCATGAACTAAAGTTTAGAAAAATTCCAGTTGGAAGTCCTGCCTTCAGCGGCACTGACGCAGTAGCAGTCCAGCCTTTTTCTTCTGAAGGGGACGGTGGCTGACTGACGGACGATCTGGATGGAAGGCAGTTATAGCCAGGGCCCTATTTTATTTATCTATAGATGAGCTTTCAGCCGTGCACTGTGCAGCTTGATTTAAGGCCTGTCAGTGTGTCTTTGCTATCATAACGACAGGAAAAGTACACCTTGCGTGGCTCAAAACGTGCAAAAGTCATGTACTAATTCTCTTAATTGATCATGGGTGTGGTTAATAATATTTTTGGGCGTAACGTGAAATAATAAACCAATCAGAGCGTCTCTTGCTCATCATTCCCTTTAAGAGTAGATCAGGTGAGCTCTGTCTTTGGTGGATTGCTATTGTAACGGTGCAGCTACCTGGACGTGTCCAACAAACTCTTCTCAGCAGAGGAAACTGAGCTGCTGGTTGACGCTGTGAAGGAGCTCCAGCAGCTCATTTACGGGAACAGCAATGTTATTTTATTTACTATTCTGTTTATTGTTGATGTAAAAGTTGGGTTTGTGCTGCTGTGTGTTCATGTGTGTGTAATAAGTGGGGGTGTACGCTCGGCTCGGCGCCTGTGTTACCGAGATAGCGATGAACGTCTGACTGTTGGTGTCTGTCTAGGTTGTATTCAGTCAGTGGAGCTCCTGTGTTTTCTGTTACCAAGATAAACAAGATAAAACTCCAGAAATGTACCTGAACACACCTCATTTCCAGAACACCACGCCCATCAGTGTAGATATATTCAGAAGATCTGCTGCTGTTTAAACCAGACAGGAGGAAAATAGACTGTTGGTGGGGGGGTAAGATAGCAATGTTCATAAACAGTATATATGTTTATATCTGGCTCTGTATATTTGCAGATACTGTACATATATGAGTGTGTGTGTGTGTGTGTGTGTGTGTGTGTGGAGCTCTACTGTAACATAATGAGGAGTCTCTCCTTTTTCTTTTTTTCGTTTTTTCCGCACAGTGGCAATTAATTGCGAGAGCGATGATGGCGGGTCATTACCGCTCGGCTCCTGCAGGAGCGCCGCGGGGCGCGAGAGAACAGCCAGCTATTCCCAACCTCCCTGCACACACACTCGCTCACACACACACACACACACACTCTCTCTCTCTCTCTCTCTCTCTCTCTCTCTCTCTTTGTGAGGAGGCTAGGACAGTTTCGGCTTTTCAATTAGCGGATGGAAATTGCGCTTCCGCTCGGCCCCTCCGGAGCGATTAGGTGTTGGGGGCTGCGGTTGGGTATAAGTGCAGATATCCTGATAGCGCGGGATTACCGCACGCTGCTTATTAGTGTGAGGGAGCAGCAGCTGGGGGGCTGAGGGGGGGGGTTTACCCCTCACCATCAGCAGAGCAGAACCAGATCCGTCTGCAGGAGGAAGCAGAACCAGAACCACCATATTAATATTAATATAATATTCAGAAATATGATCAACATATGAGTCTTTATAAAACACAATAAACACATTTACCAACATTAAACATCTGAACATTTAATTTCAGCACCATGAGAACATCATCCTGATACACTTTCAGTACCGTTCTACAGTGTATAATACTGTATATATTTATTCTAGTGTGATTGTAGTACAGTGTGTATTTACTAGTATAGAGTTGTACAGGAGTTGGACAATATAACTGAAGCACCTGTCATCATTTTAGTGGGATTTTAGGTTTCATGTCTAAATTGGAGCAGCCTGGTGTTCAATCTTCATTAATTGCACATTGCACCAGTAAGAGCAGAGTGTGAAGGTTCAATTAGCAGGGTAAGAGCACAGTTCTGCTCTAAATATTACAATGCACACAACATTATGGGAGACATACCAGAGTTCAAAAGAGGACAAATTGTTGGTGCACGTCTTGCTGGAGCATCTGTGACCAAGACAGCAAGTCTTTGTGATGCATCAAGAGCCACGGTATCCAGGGTAATGTCAGCATACCACCAAGAAGAACCAACCACATCCAACAGGATTAACTGTGGACGCTGTAAGAGGAAGCTGTCTGAAAGGGATGTTCGGGTGCTAACCCGGATTGTATCCAAAAAACATAAAACCACGACTGATCAAATCACGCAGAATTCAATGTTCACCTCAACTCTTCTGTTTCCACCAGAACTGTCCGTCACCACAATCAATTATTATGCTCATTCTACAACCCTGTATATATCACAGTATATAGTATAATGTGTATTTAGTATAGTATGATTGTAGTATATTTTGCATTTAGTATAGTGTGTATTTAGTACTGTGTGTAGTCCAGGAGTTACAGTAACAGGAATGAGTTCCAGTAACAGGAATGAGTTCCAGTAACAGGAGTGAGCTACAGTAACAGGAATGAGTGCTAGTAACAGGAGTGAGTTACAGTAACAGGAATGAGTGCTAGTAACAGGAGTGAGTTACAGTAGCAGAAATGAGTGCTAGTAACAGGAGTGAGTTACAGTAACAGGAATGAGTGCTTGTAACAGGAGTGAGTTACAGTAACAGGAATGAGTGCTAGTAACAGGAATGAGTTCCAGTAACAGGAGTGAGTTACAGTAACAGGAGTGAGCTACAGTAACAGGAATGAGGGCTAGAAACAGGAGTGAGTTACAGTAACAGGAATGAGTGCTAGCAACAGGAGTGAGTTACAGTAACAGGAATGAGTGCTAGTCACATGAGTAAGTTCCAGTAACAGGAATGAGTGCTAGTAACAGGAGTGAGTTACAGTAACAGGAATGAGTGCTAGTAAAAGGAGAGAGCTACAGTAAGAGGAATGAGTGCTAGTAACAGGAGTGAGCTACAGTAACAGGAATGAGTGCTAGTAACAAGAGTAAGTTCCAGTAACAGGAATGAGTGCTAGTAACAGGAGTGAGTTACAGTAACAGGAATGAGTGCTAGTAACAGGAGTGAATTACAGTAACAGGAATGAGTGCTAGTCACATGAGTAAGTTCCAGTAACAGGAATGAGTGCTAGTAACAGGAGTGAGTTACAGTAACAGGAATGAGTGCTAGTAAAAGGAGAGAGCTACAGTAAGAGGAATGAGTGCTAGTAACAGGAGTGAGCTACAGTAACAGGAATGAGTGCTAGTCACATGAGTAAGTTCCAGTAACAGGACCAAGTGCCAGTAACAGGAGTGAGTCCCAGTAACAGGAATGAGTGCTAGTAACAGCAGTGAGTCCCAGTAACAGGAATGAGTTCCAGTAACAGGAATGAGTGCTAGTAACAGGAGTGAGTTCCTGAGTTACTGAGTTCCTGTAATAGGAATTGGTTCTAGTTACAGGAGTGAGTTCCAGTAACAGCAGTAAGTCCCAGTAACAGGAATGAGTGCTAGTAACAGGAGTGAGTTCCAGTGACATCAGTGAGTCCCAGTAACAGGAATGAGTTCCAGTAACAGCAGTGAGTCCCAGTAACAGGAATGAGTTCCAGTAACAGCAGTGAGTCCCAGTAACAGGAATGAGTGCTAGTAACAGGAGTGAGTTCCAGTGACAGGAATGAGTTTCAGTAACAAGAATGAGTTACAGTAACAGGAATGAGTGCTAGTAACAGGAGTGAGTTCCAGTGACAGGAGTGAGTATTGTATTGCCTGGTTTATTGATTTATTAATGTGAATATTAGTTAATGTAAACCACTTTTTTGTCCAGTTCTGTTTGGTTCATCATTTGATGATCATAAATTTGATTAATTTCAGGTTTGGATCTTCTTGAAAAGACAAAAATAGCTTTGCTTCTTTTAGAAAAATACAATGTGAATGCATAAACATGATTTTTTTGTCATAACTATAAATTATTTGAACCTTCAGTCAACCATTTCTTTAAAATAAAAACTTAATAAAAATAAATAAATTAGTGGACTTGTTTTAAACATGCTTTTTAAATCTCGCGAGTTCAGATTAGAAACCTTGTAAAAAAAATCTCACAACAAATCTTTATCTACAGTCTAATAGAGACAGTTACTCCAACAAAAGCAGAATATACCCTTAATTTCAGTGAATGATCAGCTGTTCCATTACTTCTGTCCTTCATTGTGTGTATGTACTGTATATGTGTGTGTGTGTGCGTGCGCGCAGTGCCACATTGCCCTCTAGTGGTGAGCTGTGTTGGTGCAGGTGAGCTCCTCACTGAGATAAATCATTAATAAAGCGGTTTATATACACAACTGTTGTGGTTTCACTATATTTACTTATCTATCTATTTATTTATTTATATTTTTATTTTATGTATTTTATTTATGTACAATACATTAAAACATAACATCTCTAGAATATATTAATCATTTTTTTATATTTTACTTTAGATTATAAAATCACAATAAAACATAATTGAAACTATCCCCCTCTCTCTGTTTCTGACTGAGATTAAATCCTCAGTTATTATCCAAACAATTAGCTTTATTATTATTATTATTATTATTATTATTATTATTATTATTATTATTAGTAGTAGTAGTAGTAGTAGTAGTAGTAGTAGTAGAAGCAGTATTGTCAGTATTATTATTTTTGTTATAGAAATATTAGTAGTAGTATATAATAATTATTTCTATTTTTTTTTGTCATTTTTATTTTGTGTTTATATTTGCATGGTAATTATTTATAGTGCTGTTATAAATGTTGTGTAATATTATTATTGTGTTGGTGTTTCTGAGGCAGATTGTAAGATAGTATTATTGTTTTATTTATTACAGTATAAAACTAAAAACATTATAAATATACCTGGGCGCGCGCCGCCAGGGGTCGGCAGAGGGCTGTTTGTGCGCCTGCGCGAGCTGATGGCGTTCCTCCTCCTCCTCGCGGTGTGTGTGCAGGTAAGCTCGCGCTCAGAATCAGTTAATTAGTTTGTAATTAACTAATTAAGTGAGATTAAACCGGTTCAGAACTGATTCGCTTCAGTTCAGTCGTGTGTGTGAAGTTTCAGTGTGTACAGTTAATCCTGTGAGAGTGAATAACACACATAAACACTGCAGGACCCTACAGGACCCTATAGCACAATATAGCACTGTATAACACATTACAGCACATTACTACACCCTGTAGTACCATATAGCACAATATAACACCCTACAGCACACTGCAGTACCCTACAGTACCCATATAGCACCCTATAACACAATATATCTCACTCTTTATCACACTATAGCACACTGCAGACCCCTGTAGCACATTATATCACACTGCAGTATACTAGCAAGAAAAAGTACCCTATAGCATTACATAGCACTTCACAGTATCCTGTAACACAATATAGCACTTTATAACATATTAAAGCACATTATTGCACCCTGAAGCACAATATAACACCATCTAAAACACTGCAGTAACCCCTACAGCACAATATAGCACTCTAGTACATTATAGCACACTGCAGCACCCTATACAACACACTATAGCACAGTGCAGTGCATTATAGTACCTTACAGCACACTGCAGTACCCTATAGCACAATATATCAAACTACAGTACCCCTATAACACAATATAGAGCATTATAGTGCAATATATCACCCTATATCACACTGTAGTACACTATTGCACACTATAGAACCCTACAGTACAACATAGTACATTATAGTACCCTATAGCACATTACAGCACAGTATAGAACCTTATATTATAGAAACACTTAATGTTTATGTACTGAATTAAACATGTACAGTCCTTATACCACATGTTTGTGATATATACTGTATATAACGCTATATATCTGCAGTATTAGTGAAAATTACTGTTCTGTGAAATGTAGCACTGATATTTGACTGTAACACACCGAAAGACTGTTACTGTGGTGTTTCTGTACTGTAGCTGTGGTGTTTCTTACTGTTGCTATGGTGTTTCTGTTTTGTAGCCGTGGTGTTTCTGTACTTTTGCTATGGTGTTTCTGTACTGTAGCTGTGGTGTTTCTTACTGTTGCTATGGTGTTTCTGTTTTGTAGCCGTGGTATTTCTGTACTTTTGCTATGGTGTTTCTGTAGTGTTGCTATGGTGTTTCTGTAGTGTTGCTATGGTGTTTCTGTACTTTTGCTATGGTGTTTCTGTAGTGTTGCTATGGTGTTTCTGTAGTGTTGCTATGGTGTTTCTGTAGTGTTGCTATGGTATTTCTGTACTGTTGCTATGGGGTTTCTGTAGTGTTGCTATGGTGTTTCTGTACTGTTGCTACAGTGTTTCTGTACTGTAGTCGTGGTGTTTCTGTGCTGTAGTCGTGGTGTTTCTGTACTGTAGTCGTGGTGTTTCTGTGCTGTAGCTGTGGTGTTTCTGTGCTATAGCTGTGGTGTTTCTGTACTGTAGCTGTGGTGTTTCTGTACTGTAGTCGTGGTGTTTCTGTGCTGTAGTCGTGGTGTTTCTGTACTGTAGTCGTGGTGTTTCTGTACTGTAGTTGTGGTGTTTCTGTACTGTAGTTGTGGTGTTTCTGTACTGTAGCTGTGGTGTTTCTGTACTGTAGCTGTGGTGTTTCTGTACTGTAGCCGTGGTGTTTCTGTGCTGTAGCTGTGGTGTTTCTGTACTGTAGTCGTGGTGTTTCTGTACTGTAGTCGTGGTGTTTCTGTGCTGTAGTCGTGGTGTTTCTGTGCTGTAGCTGTGGTGTTTCTGTGCTGTAGCTGTGGTGTTTCTGTGCTGTAGCTGTGGTGTTTCTGTACTGTAGCTGTGGTGTTTCTGTACTGTAGCTGTGGTGTTTCTGTACTGTAGCTGTGGTGTTTCTGTACTGTAGTCGTGGTGTTTCTGTACTGTAGCTGTGGTGTTTCTGTACTGTAGCTGTGGTGTTTCTGTGGTGTTTCTGTACTGTAGACGTGGTGTTTCTGTACTGTAGACGTGGTGTTTCTGTACTGTAGTCGTGGTGTTTCTGTAGTGTTGCTGTGGTGTTTCTATGCTGTAGCTGTGGTGTTTCTGTGCTGTAGCTGTGGTGTTTCTGTACTGTAGTCGTGGTGTTTCTGTACTGTAGTCGTGGTGTTTCTGTAGTGTTGCTGTGGTGTTTCTGTGCTGTAGTCGTGGTGTTTCTGTGCTGTAGTTGTGGTGTTTCAGTGCTGTAGTCGTGGTGTTTCTGTGCTGTAGTCGTGGTGTTTCTGTGCTGTAGTCGTGGTGTTTCTGTGCTGTAGTCGTGGTGTTTCTGTGCTGTAGTCGTGGTGTTTCTGTGCTATAGCTGTGGTGTTTCTGTACTGTAGCTGTGGTGTTTCTGTACTGTAGCTGTGGTGTTTCTGTACTGTAGTCGTGGTGTTTCTGTGCTGTAGCTGTGGTGTTTCTGTACTGTAGCTGTGGTGTTTCTGTGCTATAGCTGTGGTGTTTCTGTGCTGTAGCTGTGGTGTTTCTGTGCTGTAGCTGTAGTGTTTCTGTACTGTAGTCGTGGTGTTTCCGTACTGTAGCTGTGGTGTTTCTGTAGTGTTGCCGTGGTGTTTCTGTACTGTAGCTGTGGTGTTTCTGTACTGTAGCCGTGGTGTTTCTGTACTGTAGTTGTGGTGTTTCTGTACTGTAGTCGTGGTGTTTCTGTGCTGTAGATGTGGTGTCTCTGTACTGTAGCTGTGGTGTTTCTGTACTGTAGCTGTGGTGTTTCTGTACTGTAGCCGTGGTGTTTCTGTACTGTAGTCGTGGTGTTTCTGTACTGTAGTCGTGGTGTTTCTGTGCTGTAGATGTGGTGTCTCTGTACTGTAGCTGTGGTGTTTCTGTACTGTAGCCGTGGTGTTTCTGTACTGTAGTTGTGGTGTTTCTGTACTGTAGTTGTGGTGTTTCTGTACTGTAGATGTGGTGTCTCTGTACTGTAGCTGTGGTGTTTCTGTAGTGTTGACGTGGTGTTTCTGTACTGTAGTCGTGGTGTTTCTGTACTGTAGCTGTGGTGTTTCTGTACTGTAGTCATGGTGTTTCTGTACTGTAGCTGTGGTGTTTCTGTACTGTAGCTGTGGTGTTTCTGTGCTGTAGCTGTGGTGTTTCTGTACTGTAGCTGTGGTGTTTCTGTGCTGTAGTCGTGGTGTTTCTGTACTGTAGTTGTGGTGTTTCTGTACTGTAGTCGTGGTGTTTCTGTGCTGTAGATGTGGTGTCTCTGTACTGTAGCTGTGGTGTTTCTGTACTGTAGCTGTGGTGTTTCTGTACTGTAGCCGTGGTGTTTCTGTACTGTAGTTGTGGTGTTTCTGTACTGTAGTTGTGGTGTTTCTGTACTGTAGTCGTGGTGTTTCTGTGCTGTAGATGTGGTGTCTCTGTACTGTAGCCGTGGTGTTTCTGTACTGTAGTTGTGGTGTTTCTGTACTGTAGTTGTGGTGTTTCTGTACTGTAGATGTGGTGTCTCTGTACTGTAGCTGTGGTGTTTCTGTAGTGTTGCCGTGGTGTTTCTGTGCTGTAGTCGTGGTGTTTCTGTGCTGTAGTCGTGGTGTTTCTGTACTGTAGTCGTGGTGTTTCTGTACTGTAGTCATGGTGTTTCTGTACTGTAGCTGTGGTATTTCTGTGCTGTAGCTGTGGTGTTTCTGTACTGTAGCTGTGGTGTTTCTGTGCTGTAGTCGTGGTGTTTCTGTACTGTAGTCGTGGTGTTTCCGTACTGTAGCCATGGTGTTTCTGTAGTGTTGACGTGGTGTTTCTGTACTGTAGCCATGGTGTTTCTGTACTGTAGTTGTGGTGTTTCTGTGCTGTAGCTGTAGTGTTTCTGTACTGTAGTCGTGGTGTTTCCGTACTGTAGCTGTGGTGTTTCTGTAGTGTTGACGTGGTGTTTCTGTACTGTAGTTGTGGTGTTTCTGTACTGTAGTTGTGGTGTTTCTGTGCTGTAGATGTGGTGTCTCTGTACTGTAGCTGTGGTGTTTCTGTAGTGTTGCCGTGGTGTTTCTGTGCTGTAGTCGTGGTGTTTCTGTGCTGTAGTTGTGGTGTTTCAGTGCTGTAGTCGTGGTGTTTCTGTGCTGTAGTCGTGGTGTTTCTGTGCTGTAGTTGTGGTGTTTCAGTGCTGTAGTCGTGGTGTTTCTGTGCTGTAATCGTGGTGTTTCTGTACTGTAGCTGTGGTGTTTCTGTACTGTAGCTGTGGTGTTTCTGTACTGTAGTCGTGGTGTTTCTGTGCTGTAGCTGTGGTGTTTCTGTACTGTAGCTGTGGTGTTTCTGTGCTATAGCTGTGGTGTTTCTGTGCTGTAGCTGTGGTGTTTCTGTGCTGTAGCTGTAGTGTTTCTGTACTGTAGTCGTGGTGTTTCCGTACTGTAGCTGTGGTGTTTCTGTAGTGTTGCCGTGGTGTTTCTGTACTGTAGCTGTGGTGTTTCTGTACTGTAGCTGTGGTGTTTCTGTACTGTAGACGTGGTGTTTCTGTACTGTAGCTGTGGTGTTTCTGTAGTGTTGCCGTTGTGTTTCTGTACTGTAGCCGTGGTGTTTCTGTACTGTAGTCGTGGTGTTTCTGTAATGTAGTCGTGGTGTTTCTGTACTGTAGCCGTGGTGTTTCTGTACTGTAGCCGTGGTGTTTCTGTACTGTAGACGTGGTGTTTCTGTACTGTAGCCGTGGTGTTTCTGTACTGTAGCCGTGGTGTTTCTGTACTGTAGCCGTGGTGTTTCTGTACTGTAGTCGTGGTGTTTCTGTACTGTAGTCGTGGTGTTTCTGTACTGTAGACGTGGTGTTTCTGTACTGTAGCTGTGGTGTTTCTGTACTGTGGTCGTGGTGTTTCTGTAGTGTTGCTGTGGTGTTTCTGTACTGTAGTCGTGGTGTTTCTGTGGTGTTACCATACTGTTGCCATGGTGATGCTGTAGTGATGTAATTGTTATGTTTTACTCTGCAGGCTGAGCTGGAATCAGACGGCGATGAAAACCAACGGCCTCATGGGAGTTGGAGGCGAGTGTGTCAGCCTGGGGCAGGTAAGAAGTGTTAGTGCTTTCTGAAGTGTGTGTGTGTGTGTGTGGTGTGTGTGTGTGTGGTGTGTGTGTGTGTGGTGTGTGTGGTGTGTGTGGTGTGTGTGTGTGGTGTGTGTGTGGTGTGTGTGTGTGTGTGTGTGTGTGTGTGGTGTGTGTGTAGTGTGTGTGGGTGGTGTGTGTGTGGTGTGTGGTGTGTGTGTGGTGTGTGTGTGGTGTGTGTGTGGTGTGTGTGTGGTGTGTGTAGTGTGTGTGTAGTGTGTGTGTAGTGTGTGTGTGGTGTGTGTGTGTGGTGTGTGTGTGGTGTGTGTGTGGTGTGTGTAGTGTGTGTGTAGTGTGTGTGTAGTGTGTGTGTGGTGTGTGTGTGTGGTGTGTGTGTGGTGTGTGTGTGGTGTGTGTGGTGTGTGTGTGGTGTGTGTGTGTGTGTGTGGTGTGTGTGTGTGTGTGTATAGTATGTGTGTGTGTGTGTGTGTGTGTGGTGTGTGTGTGTGTGTATAGTATGTGTGTGTGTGTGTGGTGTGTGTGTGTGTGTGTGTGTGTGTAGTGTGTGTGTGTGTGTATAGTATGTGTGTGTGTGTGTGTGTGTGTGGTGTGTGTGTGTGTGTGTATAGTATGTGTGTGTGTGTGTGGTGTGTGTGTGTGTGTGTGGTGTGTGTGTAGTGTGTGTGGTGTGTGTGTGTGTGTGTATAGTATGTGTGTGTGTGTGTGGTGTGTGTGTATAGTATGTGTGTGTGTGTGTGTGTGTGGTGTGTGTGTGTGTGTGTATAGTATGTGTGTGTGTGTGTGTGTGTGTGGTGTGTGTGTGTGTGTATAGTATGTGTGTGTGTGTGTGGTGTGTGTGTAGTGTGTGTGTGTGTGTGTGAGAGGAGATACTTGTTTATGTTGCTGGTGGAAGCTGCAGGTATGTTGGTGTGTTTATGTTAAAGTGCTCATCTCTCACACTCTCTCTCGTTACAATATTAATTAATAAATCCATTAATCAATTAATTAATTAAATGCTTTAATTGATTATGATGGATATGAGGGTGTTGAACTCTATGTTGGAAGAATAGAGGACGTATGTCTGGGTGATTCTGCAAACACTGATATTACAATAAAAAAAAATGCAAAAGTATTCATACCCCTTGAAATTTTTCACGTTTTGTCTGCTTACAGCTTAAATATGATTTATTGAGATTGAGAAGTGACAAACCAACACAAAGTAGCACATCATTGTGAACTAGAGCGAAAATGATACATGGTTTTCAAAATATTAATCAAATAAAATCTGAAATGTGTGATGTGCAAAAGTATTCAGCCCCCTTTACTATGAAATCTCTGAATTTTTCTTTGTAAATATGCAGATATGTAGTGGACAGTATCAATGTGCACAAAGTACACGCATCTAATATAAAAAAAAGATAATGATATTAACAGTATTATATGGTGTACAATAATATATATACAGCTCTAGAAAAAAATGAAGAGATCACTTCAGTTTCTGAATCAGTTTCTCTGATTTTGCTATTTATAGGTTTATGTTTGAGTAAAATGAACATTGTTGTTTTATTCTATAAACTACAGACAACATTTCTCCCAAAAATCAGTTCAGAAATAATCAATATTTGGTGGAATAACCCTGGTTGGTTTTTAATCACAGTTTTAATTTCATGCATCTTGGCATCATGTTCTCCTCCACCAGTCTTACACACTGCTTTTGGATAACTTTATGCTGCTTTACTCCTGGTGCAAAAATTCAAGCAGTTCAGTTTGGTGGTTTGATGGTTTGTGATCATCCATCTTCCTCTTGATTATATTCCAGAGGTTTTCAATTTAGTAAAATCAAAGAAACATCAGCTGTGTATATATATATATATATATATTTATTGTGTGTGTGTGTGTGTGTGTGTGCGCGCAGGTGCAGTCTTTGTTAGCATCATTAGCCTAGCATCTCTACGTCACACTCTAATCCTGTGATGGTTAATGAAGTGAATGTGGAGTTTTTCACATTAAAAGACCTGCTTGGGATGAATAGGAAGAGCTGGTTTTAGCCCCGCCCACTTCCTGTGTACTGGGGGTTATTTGATATGACCCTTTGACCTCCGGCTGCAGTGTTGATTGTTTACAGCCCTCAAACCCCCCCATTATACCCCCCCTCTAAACCCACTCAGTGAGCTCAGAGCATAATACCCTCCGGGTGTGTGTGTGTGTGTGTGTGTGTGTGTGTGTGTGTGTGTGAGAGTGGTGGGGGGGTTAAACAGTAATCGGCTGGGGGTCGTTAACTCCGCTCCTGTACTGCAGTGAGTAACGGGGGTCCGACCCGTAATCAACAGGATTACACTCAGCTCACCTGCAGGTGTTCAGCAGGTGTGTGTGTGTGTGTGTGTGTGTGTGTGTGTGTGTGTGTGTGTTTCATGAAGTTATTACCAGTCTACAGTCTGTACACATCTTATCATTCAGTGTTTTTATTCTTTATTACATTATTTAATGTATTTTCTACATTATAGATTAATATTAAAGAGATGTAATCGATTGCGGGACTCATATGTAATTCTGTAGTAAAGAGTATAAAAGTGTTTTTCCTCCACATTAATCCCCTGATCTAAAGCTGATGAACTGAGATTAAGGTGATTTGAGGTGATTTAATTGGGATGAGCTGGAGCTTCACAGCGTGAAGGAAAAGCAGCAGCTATTGTTCAGCACCTCCAGGAACTCCTTCCTTCAAGATGCTGAGAAAACTATTCCAGGTGACTCTAAATCATGAAGACACTGAGATTAAAATCTCACCAAGAGTCTGCAGATCTGAACTCAAACACACATCTGATACTTATTTACAAGAATCTAAAGTAGAAAATAAACAGAATCTGATTTATTATTAATAATAATTCTGCATGTGTTCCTGTAGAGCTTTAATATAGACTTTAATATTAAATTTACAATATAAAACATCATAAAAAGTAAGAAACACACTGAAACTTTTCACTGGTTCTGTGTTTATATAGATTTTTAATGTCGGGTACAGGAAACTTTCTTAATTTCTATTGAAATATTTATTAGTTTATTCCAAGTAATTATGGAGCATTTCTATTGGTCGAATATATATTTTATATTCATATAAATCTAGTTTTTATTCATGAAGTGTAAATAAATAACTGCTGAAATGTAAACTAGGCTTACTTCAGCATTGTGTGTGTGTGTTTGTGTGTGTGTGTGTTTTTGTGTGTGTGTGTGTGTGTGTGTGTGTGTGTGTGTGTGTGTGTGTGTGTGTGTGTAGGAGAATAGGGTCACGGGAAAATGTGGATGTTGCCACGGCTGCAGCACTAATACCCTGAAGGTCTATAGTGTGTGTGTCTCTCTCTAGAGTGTGTGTGTGTATAGAGTGTGTGTGTGTGTGTGTGTGTGTGTGTGTATAGAGTGTGTGTGTGTGTGTGTATAGAGTGTGTGTGTGTATAGAGTGTGTGTGTGTATAGAGTGTGTGTGTGTGTGTGTGTGTGTGTGTGTGTGTGTATAGAGTGTGTGTGTGTATAGAGTGTGTGTGTGTATAGTGTGTGTGTGTGTGTATAGTGTGTGTGTGTGTGTGTGTGTATAGTGTGTGTGTGTGTATAGTGTGTGTGTGTGTGTGTGTGTGTATAGTGTGTGTGTGTGTGTATAGAGTGTGTGTGTGTATAGAGTGTGTGTGTGTATAGAGTGTGTGTGTGTATAGAGTGTGTGTGTGTGTGTGTGTGTGTGTGTGTGTGTGTGTGTGTGTGTATAGAGTGTGTGTGTGTATAGAGTGTGTGTGTGTGTGTGTATAGAGTGTGTGTGTATAGTGTGTGTGTGTGTGTATAGTGTGTGTGTGTATAGTGTGTGTGTGTGTATAGTGTGTGTGTGTATAGAGTGTGTGTGTGTATAGTGTGTGTGTGTATAGAGTGTGTGTGTGTATAGTGTGTGTGTGTGTGTGTGTGTGTATAGAGTGTGTGTGTGTGTAGAGTGTGTGTGTATATAGAGTGTGTGTGTGTATAGTGTGTGTGTGTGTGTATAGTGTGTGTGTGTATAGTGTGTGTGTGTGTGTATAGTGTGTGTGTGTATAGTGTGTGTGTGTGTGTGTGTGTGTATAGAGTGTGTGTGTGTGTGTATAGAGTGTGTGTGTGTATAGAGTGTGTGTGTATATAGAGTGTGTGTGTGTGTATAGTGTGTGTGTGTGTATAGTGTGTGTGTGTATAGAGTGTGTGTGTGTGTGTATAGAGTGTGTGTGTGTATAGAGTGTGTGTGTGTGTGTATAGAGTGTGTGTGTGTATAGAGTGTGTGTGTGTGTGTATAGAGTGTGTGTGTGTATAGAGTGTGTGTGTGTATAGAGTGTGTGTGTATAGAGTGTGTGTGTGTGTGTAGTGTGTGTGTGTATAGTGTGTGTGTGTGTGTGTATAGTGTGTGTGTGTGTGTATAGTGTGTGTGTGTGTATAGTGTGTGTGTGTATAGAGTGTGTGTGTGTGTATAGTGTGTGTGTGTATAGTGTGTGTGTGTATAGAGTGTGTGTGTGTGTATAGAGTGTGTGTGTGTGTATAGAGTGTGTATAGTGTGTGTGTGTATAGAGTGTGTGTGTGTATAGAGTGTGTGTGTATAGTGTGTGTGTGTGTGTATAGTGTGTGTGTGTATAGTGTGTGTGTGTGTATAGTGTGTGTGTGTATAGAGTGTGTGTGTGTGTATAGTGTGTGTGTGTATAGTGTGTGTG